>NW_028297432.1:4657476-4864994 GCF_049724085.1 Artemia sp. Qi Xiang Cuo
ATATTTTATCTTTTGCAATCTTTATTTTCACATTTCTCGCAGATATAAGACAAAGTTCAAAGGAACAAACAAACAAAATAGCCCGCAATAGTAAATTAGTGTCTACGAAACATAACTTATTCATCAAATCCTTTTATTGGATTATTAATTTGGCCTCCAAATCCTTGTAATTGAACAGAGGTGCTACTTGATACTCACTCAATTTTACCAACGCAGCTCATCCTCAGCCAGGTGTAAATCCTCTATGTCGACTGTAAAAAGTAAATTAATAAAAAGTCTATATACAGGTCTTAAAATTGAAAATTTATTTTATAGATAGTCCATAATTACAAATCACAATCTATTGAAAAAATTTTTTTCAATGGGAGTGTTCTTTGAAGGTGAGTTTATAAATTCTGCATTGTATGAGGCGTACTTTTCTTTTAACTGCATTGCTGCTATTGTGTCAGCTTTTTCGTAAGATTGTAATTCCCTCAAGACGAGTCCTCTCAACTGTGATCAATTCAATTGTGCCATTTTGCTTGCTAGCCTTTTTTGTTCTAGAAAGGGCGTCTAAACTAGTGATCCTGACATATTTTTAAATCCATTAAATTTATAATAAGCTTTAAAAGTAATGACCCTTTTGAGCAAATACACTTAAAAAATTTGTCTTGCCATAGCAAATCAATTTTAAATACCAAGACAAACAAATTCGAAGAACAAGAAAGAAAAACTAGCCTACAACTGACCTAAATCTGTGACCTTTATGATAATATAAATTTCATTATTTGAATGATATTGCATTAAGCAAAATACATCAACATAGGGTGCCAGAGGCTCTTATGCAGGTCCAGCTTAAAACCCAATTCAGGGCGAGATGGCTGATAACTATTATACAGACATAGGCGACAAAAAGTATATTTTATGGCCTCTGCTTCCCATGTCTTGATGCCTACTGCAAAATACTTGATTTTCAATTCAAAATCAAGGGACTCGGTTGGTTCCGTTGATTGTTCCCTTAGAGAGGATAGAGTTTGTTCTATCAACATGTTTTGTCTGTCAATATACTATGGTTTTATTAAAGTCCAACCACTTTATTAAAAAAAAGTCAACTTTTCTCCTCTTTTTTTTACTGGACCCAGTGCCATTAAGAGCGTTTCATCATAAGTCTTGGAGTAGCCTAACTCTGCCAAAATATCTTGGCCATCCTGCCAAATATCTTGACCCTTTTGCTCCTATAATAGAACGCAATATTTTTAGTAGGATTGTTAAGCAGAAGTTAAGCAGGATTGTTATCTATCCTCATTTACTTTAATAGACGTAGTTCAAAAGAACACAGTAAATGCTATTGGGGAGCATGGGTCTAGGTGTTTATCTACGTCTAAGAGGGGGTAGTCTCTCCTAAACTAATTTCATATTAAGATTAGAATTAAATATCAATTCACATTTTGATGCGTTTAAAAGTTTTTTCAACTGAAAGTAAGGATCAACATTAAAACTTAAAACGAACAGAAATTATTACATATAGGCCTATGAGGAGGTTTGCCCCCTGGTCAATACCTCGCTCTTTACGCTAAAGTTTTTTTTTTGTACTTTCAAAAGAGTTATCTATTCTAATTAACCGGCCTTTGTGATTCAGGGGTTTGTGAGTCGAAAAAAATTCGAACTTTAACGTAAAGAGCGAGGTATTGACTAGGGGTAAATTCCCTAATATACGTAATAAAAACATACAAATATAGAAGTTCGTTACGTAAGTTACGTCAGAACAAAATTTTGAGAAAGCCATTTAGCCAAAACAAGTAAAATTAATATGCAAATTTCATTCTAATTATTCATTTACGGTCAGCCAAAATCAAAACTGCATTAATTCAAAAACGTTCCGAATTAAATAAAAAAAACAAGTTTTTTTAAGTGAAAGTAAGGAGCGACATTAAAATTTAAAACGAACAGAAATTATTCCGTATATGAAGGGGCTGTCCCCTCCTCAACGCCTCGCTCTTTACGCTGAAGTTTTTACTGTTTTAAAAAATAAAGTTGTGTGACAGAGTAAAGTTGTGTGACAGGATAGGGGGAGGGGGGGGGGTAAAACAAAGCATATATTAAATACATTAAATAAGTAACCTAACCCAACCTAGAAACCTCCCCCCCCTAAACACCAAAAAAACATTAGTTTAAATATTGTAAACGCAATGTTAACCACTCTGGATACATGCTGCTTATTAGTATTTTCCTTAGAAAAGACAACTCCTCCTCAAAAAAATTTGGAGAGCAAATACTAGAGATCCAATAAGTTAAAGAGATGATCAAACTAATTTTTACTTGGCGAGCATGACCGGAACTATAAGACAAAAATCTATTGTTATATGTCAGTTTTCTGTAAATTTTTAAATCCAGACTATTTTGATTTTTCAAAAAAATAATATCAAGAAAAGGATGTTTCTCATTCTCTTCCAATACAACAGTAAACATTAACCGCCCCCCCCAAAAAAAAAACAATTAAGATGTTCCAAAAATTCTTTTAATTCCTCCTCCCCATAATCCCATACTGAAATAATGCCATACATATACCAGCCCCAGAAAATAAGTTTTAAAAATTATGAATCTAACGCAATTGTTTCAATATTCTCCACAAAAATATTAGTTAATGAAGGGGATAGTGCAGTTTTATCGTTATGCAAAATGTGCAGTTTTATCGTTGGACAACTGTACTGCTTCCAATTTGTGGTCTTAATCCCACAAGACCAAGGTGTAAGCTGGTACGTGAAGACATTCCGAGGGAGAGGGTCAGGTAGTGCTTTTGGTAGCAATGCGCACCCTATAGGGTGGTAAGGCTTTATTTTTAATTTTTCTAATGAATGGCTCAGTCTACAAGAGAACAATCACACAATGTAAAATATTCAATTTTATTTAGTTTTCAAAACAAAATGGTACTGATGCTGGGTGCTTGAAGCGAATGTTAATCTAGATCTTCATTTAGTAATGTAGCTTTGTAAACCTATTATTGTGAATTAAAGTATTGTGAATTGTGAATGATCCTGATTTGAATCCAAAGTAGTCTCTACTGTTGTCCTGTGATTGTGTTTAAATGCCATCTATAACTCAAATCATGGAATAACAGTCAAAAGACCTGAAAGAAAACAGAAAAAAATATGAAAATCTTGAAACGTAGAGCTTAAAAGAAAGAATAACGAACAACATCAAATAAAAAGAATAAGATGTCTTTTTCAAATAAATGTTGGACAAACCACGGTTCCCAATCGAACTGTCTATTGAAAAAAAACCCGTTTGACTTGTTTCTTAAGCATGTTCCCTATATAATATGGCGCGTGTGTTAGAGATAGTACAACAGTACCGAAAAATAAATCGATAATAATAGGAGTTCAAAAAAAAATGACAATCACTTAATTATATTGTTTGAGCAGTTGATCCATAGATCAATATGTAAGACAAAAGCGAAACTTGTTCATCCACTTGTCAGGATCCCACGTGGGAGAGCCCTGTCCTATCCTCTTTATCCCCACAGAACGTCCTAACGTTAAACTTTGGCGTGACATAGTCTGTGAAAATATTTTAGATCCCAAGTTCTTATGCAAATACTACTGCTATAACTAACATCACCCTGCAGTACCAAGGCAAACAGAACTGCACATAGTCCTCCTCTGTTCTATTCTTTTTAAAAGTTCCGCTTTACCCTTTTTATGAAGTTCCAATTTCCACGAAGTTCCTATTTGAAAGAGTTGTTGAATTTATCCTTCTACAAAAATATCGACATTTAAACTTGTGTATTGGTTTGCTTACATTATTAGTAGAATTGGTAGTTATTTCTATTCCTTCAGTACCTTTTATTATTCCCGGTACTTTTCTTCCTTTTAACACTTCGTTAGCTTTGACTTGGGTTATTTGAATTTGAGGTGGTGTGGCTTTTGACGAATCTGGTTCCACTTGAGTTGGTTGAATGTCAGGCACCTTGGATTTATGTGTATTGAGTTGAGCTGTATCTTGGGGATTAATTGTGGATTTTGAATTTTCTCAAGAAGTTGGTATGCCATCAAAAACATTTGATAAGATTTTCTTGCGCCATAGTCCTTTGAAAGAAATCCATATATTTTGTAATATATGGAACATATGGAACTTTGTAATATATGGAACTTGAGTATGGATATAAGATAAGATAATATTTATTACTGAAAACGGCTATCATTTCGGCTATATATTCGCACTTTAGCGTCAAATGAAGCGAAAAAAGAACAACAAAAACAAACAATCAAACAACGACAGAAAATAATAAAAGGGTCAATTTCAAATATATAAAAACGTTAAAAACAAAAAACAAAATGAACACATAAAATTAGAAGGCCAATGTCAAGCATCAAAAATGCCAAAAAAACAAGAACTCGTAAAATTAACAAGTGGATAAAGTAAAATTAAAACAAAAACATAAGTTAGTTGGTGACTAACAAACATAAATATTAAACCTACAAATTTGCAAAATGGGCATTAAAATTAATAACTATGAGGTAAAGAGTGAGTGAGAGGGGGGGGGAGGCAGCGGGTAGTAAGGGGTTGAAAATTTCACATATGTAAGGGATAAAAGTTCTTCTATATCTATCAGTGCAAACTCTTATTGGGGCGAGAAGGGGGATTTTTGTTGACACAAAACGCGGGAGGCGGGGTCGAAGGGGTGAATATTGACCAGGGAAAAGGGGAGTTGTTAGAGGGTTATTGAGGGCATTGTTAGCAAAACACAAGGTAATTTTTGCTCTCCTTGCCTTAAGGGTGACAAGGTTAGCTCTCCTAAGAAGGGAAATATAAGGTACTTTACCCTCATTGAAGATAATTCTTAGGCACCTTTTTTGTACTTCCTCTGTTCTGTCCGACAATTCAATGGAAATGTCAGGATGTCAAACAGGACAGGCGTACTCAAGGGTTGGGCATACAAATGACAGGAAAATTCTCAAACAGTGCGATTTAGGGCATTTAAATTTTTATGGAGTTTAAGGAGGGAAAATGCGGCATTTGCACGTTTTAAGATGTCATTAATATGACAATCCCATTTTAAGTCGCTTGAGATGGTAACGCCTAGTAATTTCATAGTGGTAACAGACATTTCAGGGGAGATTGGACAGGAGAAAGAAGGGGGAGTTTTAAGGAAATAAATAGTAAGAACAGTTGACTTTACAGGGTTGACTTTCATATCATCAGTAAGAGCTTCGGCTGATATCAGTTACAAGATGTCCATTGGGCTGCTTTTTGAATTTTTGGAACATGTCTCTAAGACAGTAAGATCATCAACGAATTTCCATCTATCCGGGAAATAAACACCTAGGTTGTTTATCATTGTAAGAAATAACATTGGACCTAAGAGGGTTATTTTTACTTTCAACCACTCAGCTAAAAAGCTTTTATATAACTTTGAAAAAACTGGAGTAAGAGTAATGGGACGGACACCATCCAAATCTTGATTGTTACCTTTCTTTTTTATGGGAGTAATAAAACCTAATTTCCAACAATTTGGAAATTTACCAGTAGAGGTAATTTCATTAAAAAGTAAGGACAAAGGCTCTGAGAGATTGTCGGCAAAGGCTTTAATGAGTACATTCGGGATTTCTAATGGACATGTAACACACTTTTTATTGTTCTTAATTTTTGCCTCCACATCCGAGGGCAAAATAACGGGAAAATTGAGAGAGCACAAATCATAAGGAGCGTCAAAAGAAAGGGGAGGGAGGTTCTGAACTATGGAAGAAAGAAATCTTTTCAGATCATTGCCTGCAACTGAAGAGTGTTCTTGGAAATGGAAATCTATATTATTATGTGTTTTCCCACAAATTTTCTTTATTCTATTATACCATTTATTTGGCTTTTTAGAAAATAAATCCTGGACTTTGCATTTGTAATATGAAGAAGCAGATTTACGTATTTCGTTTTTTATATGTTTACGCAGTGAGTTCGCTTCGGATGTATTACCACTCTTAAGTAGATTCAATTTAATTCTGATTAGTTTTTTCAATTGGGTAGTAATGTATGGTTTGTCATGAGAACATGTTTTTACTTTTTTCACAGGGAAGGAATCTATGTATTTTGTTTTAATCAGATTTTGGAATTCAGAGACTTTAAAATTCATGTCATTTTTTCCTTTGAGGGCCAGCCAGTTTTCATTGGTAATCCAAGGTCCAAATGTGTAAAGGCTATCATTGGAAATTGGGCAATAAGAGAACTCAGTAACAGAAAAAGTATGATTAAAGCTATTGAGAGGCTTCGTTAATAAATAAAAATGGTAACTTCCTCCTAACGGGGGACAAGGGGACAGGAGGGGCATAGAAAGCCTGTATATTGGTGCAAAACAAATCAAGGGTTGAATTTCCTTTTGTTGTGGGTATTTTTACTCTTTGTTTTAAGTTTAGGGGACTACAAAGGGAATTTAACTTTAGATCATTAGCATCACCTACTAAGAAAATACTGGCGTTCGAGAATTTGCATAGGACAAAGTCGGCACTACTATGCAGTTGTTGGTAGATTCACTGTCTTTGTGCAACGTTTTGATTTGGGGAATAATAGAAGCAGCAAAACACAATCAAATTAAAGGGGCGTGGTAAAACTTTGGGTCTTACACTTACCCAAATGATTTCATCGTAATCTGAAAGGTTGGGAGTACGAATTAATTTAGGAAAAAGATGATTATTTACAAATAATAGTATTCCACCTCCCTTTTTACCTAGGGGGTCATCATGAGGACGAAGTTTTATGAATTGGGAGTAGTTATTAATTTTCAATAAATCAGGGTTCTGTGCTTGGACCTCAGTTTCGGCAATTACATCAATTTTGTGTACTTGACAGAGGGCCTCTAGCTCGATCAATTTGTCGAAATTCAGGCACTCGGCGTTCGTAACAAGCAACTTTGGGAAAGTAAAACGGTTACTAAAGAGGGCAATTTTTTGTTTGTTAATTATGGGAGGCAGTGAAAGGTAGGAGGGACATGGATCTGGGAGAGGAGAGGCATCTTTTTCGGGATGAAGGCTGGGATTCGTTTGAGAAGCAGGATGAAAAGGCGGGGCTGGACCGGGCTTGAGAGAAAAGGAGGACAGCGGACAAATTAAGTGGATATTATGAAGTAGGGATTTGGGGGGACACATGTTAGAACTAAAACACTGGTTTACACTAGAGTCACGTAATTCGATGCTTCCATAACCCGAAGCACCTGGGAGCGAATGGATAGAAGTAGGGTCTTCTTTGTTGTGATTGAATAAGGTGGGGGTCTTAAATTCCCCGGAATGAGCTTGTGGTGGTGCTTCAATGGACACTGGTGTGTTACTTGTCAGGCTCGGTGACTCTCGTTTTTTGACAGATTTTTCTTGGCACTGATGGAGGGGGGAGAATTTGTTTTCGTTGAGCTAAAATGCTTGCAGTATCTCACTGACCTTTGATGTAATGGCGGGAAGGTTTGATGTAAATCGTTTTTTGACAGGTCCAAACTGATGAGAGAAGGAGTTGGAAGGGGTGCTGACTGTGGGTTAAAATTTTTTTCTGCACTAATTTAAGAGCTTTTTAAAATATTTGTATCCATATTTCAAGTGGATTTGACTGCATTCACCGAAGCAAAGCCCACTTCTAAAACTGCCACAAACCCGGGAATGCAAGAGTTTATACCCAGGGACATTACATTCATTCTTCAAATAATAATTCTTGCACAAATGAAGGTTTTTACACGACTCTTCCTTCTTGCAAAACCCTCTCCAGGAATATTTGCGTATACCCTTATTAGCATCAACTTGCTTCCTGGATAGTTCATCACTAGTATTGAACTCACACCTGGTTTTACGTGTATAATTAAGGTTAATTTCAGAATGAACTCGACCTTGAACACTTCTGCCTGAGAGGGGATTAAAACCAAGACAGTTTAATCCTTTAAACACACAAACTTGTCTTTTTATCTTAGTTGCACCGGAAATCACTGGATTCGTATCTATAATTTTGTCGTTGACCTTGTCTTCTGTTAAATTTTGATTTTTGTCAGGAGCCACATTACCACCAATAAGTCTTGTTTTAATATTTGTTTTAACAGAAATTGAGGATTTCTCCTTTTCCTGGATTGGAAAAGACTGAGGGTTACCAACTTTAACACTCTTTGAAGTGGTTAGGGTGGACATTTCTATAATAACATTTTCAAGTTCACTCATCAATGATAATAACCGCTGCATTAGAGGGAGGAGGTTTCTTGTTTTAGGTGCAGTAGGAACGTTGTTTAACAAGTTGGACTAGCAGGAAGCACAGGTCTTGGATACTTTAGCTTGGTCAGGGGTTTGGCAACTGAAATCAGTTGTTTTTGAAACGAAATTGGTTTAGCAGGACACATCAGACGTGGTTGAGGGGGGACTGTCCTGGGGCATGAAACTGGTTTTGCAAGGAATTGATTTGAGAGACGAAAAGGGTAATGACCTCACTTCCTTCAAAATGTTGACTAGGTCACTTCCTGATGGGTGACGTGGAGGTGTCTTAAGGGTAGACGGGGTCTGGGTGGAACAACGTAAAGAGTCATCAAAAGGTACTACCTTGCCATTTGTATCTTCTTTTGTAGTACAATCTAGGCAAAGCCAATGTTTTGATCACCTAGAACGTTCGATACCGGAGCAATGTTCATGGAAGTAAAACTCACAGCTACTGCACTGAATAGAGTTAATAGTAACTCTTAATCTGCATTCCTGGCATACTCTCTTTGCCATTTTTTGAACCGGAATGGGTTTTGATATATTATCCAATATTATCGCTGATTAAAGATGAGTTAGCTAGGGTCACTGAATTAATTCATGTTCAAAGCTCTTAATTAATTCAAGTCCAAAGTGAGTGAATCCAAAAAGGTGTTTCCACTCTGAAGACTAAATGAAGACTGATTTATCTGATAGAAGATATGCTAACAAAACTGCTGCTAAAGTCCTGAATTCCTCACCATAGGAAATATTATTAATAGACTGAAGGAGAAACGTTACTTGAACGTCAAGAGGGATGTTTTCATCTGTAGCCTGTTCTAACCTCTCAAAAACCGTTCCATTTTCTGATAAAAAATGGACTCCAACCTCCACCAGTACTGTAACTTCTTTGCAGTGCCTATATTTTCGATCAAAAGGATGGACTCCAACTTCCGCCAGTCTTCAGTTCCTGGGGGAAAATTGTCCCGATGATAAGCATTTCTTGAGAAATGCTTAACGTTGTAATGAGCACCGATTCCCCATCTTTGGACTATTGTATGAAACTTCGTCGTCGTGTTTCCCAAGCTTTTACTTAATTTATAGACATATTAATTGAGACAAAATAAAATGATATTTTGGTTTTGCACTTACCACTACTTAGACGACCATTTTCTGACGCTCCTAGGAGACATTTTTATTGATCTCGAGTCAGTTTCTTTTTGGGAGTGGGACAGTCAATATCGAAAAAACTTTTTACACACACCCATTATGGTTCTAGACTTTGGGCAGCTGGTCATCCTGTAACAATTGTACTTTTGCTGATGACTATAATGAAAAGTGTAAATTATGCAATCCGTGTGAATTGTATAGGGGATATGCAGTGCAAATTGAAGACTGTAATTCATGTCTTGAAGAGATTTGTGACTCTCATAATAGAGGTTTCTTATGCTCCAATTGTCACTATGATAAATGTGATCAATGGGAAAATAATTATCCTGGCCTGATTGCAATAAACTCTAGGCGTGAGTTCAGTTTATCTGTAAGACTGGTATCGTCGTGGCTTTAAATTGTTTTGGGAAGAAGAACCTGATCTACGCTTCAATTGATGGAATAATAAGAGGCTGGTTTTTGCGACATCGCTGTGACGATACTGGCTACTTAGACTATAAACCTACAGACTTTTATTTGGCTGTTACAGAAATTGATTATTCACATGAGAATTTTGTTTGTGATATTGCTTCAAATAAGCAAATTGAAACACGTGAATTTTATTATATGAATCAGAGCAGTACTATTGACTTTACAAAGAGATTTAATAAAAATGAAGTTACACTATATTGTAAAAAATGTGACCTTGACTTTGCACGTCAAGATGAATACAACTTGAATCCTGATGAGCTGTTACCACTTACCAATTATCGTACAAATTTTATTAAAAAAAAATTTGCATATATTTTTAAAGTATTTCACTCTTAGGGCACAGAAATTTACATCATAGAGGTAGGAAAGAGTATTTTCAACTAGAAAGTCGTTCAACCAAGAATTGTCACTCTAAACCTTGAGGAATTCCATATAAGTTCGTTCACTGCTTCGGAAAATAAAATATAATAGGGCATCAAAACCACAGCTTTTCGTTGATAGATCTTGCACCCGCTTCCGATTTTGAATAATAGATTTTCCGCTCTGCTCAAGAAAATTTTTAATGTGGGGTGTGTAGAATGTGTACGGTAGGCTAAGCGGATAAAAAATTCTATATTGCTTCTTTTTTAAAAGATACATAACTAATTTCCCGTGTTTACCGTTGATGGACTGCTATTAAGAATAATAATGGTATTGTCAACATGTTGAATATGCTCTAGGATATCTGAAGGTATGCAATAAGATTTATATTTGGACATGTATGAGTCCATATTGAAAACGCTGATTTTTTCATTCGTGTTCATGATGCCAACCCTAATAAAACAATGCCGTCAGGGGTAATTTTCCAATAGGTTTCAAATTGATTTAGCGAGATTAATGCAATACTTTCCTCCAAAGGTTTGACAAAGGTACACTCTAGCCGCACATTCTCCGTCCGGACAATACTAATATCTTGAGTACCAGACACATCTAATACAATAATGCCATGAGTTTTTCGCAAACATTTCTTCACTTTATCATTTTCGAATAATTGAGAATCTTGATCTAAGGATTGCATTGTCAATTCATAGAGCATCCTATAGGATTTATCAAAGGATAGATTGTAGAGCGGGATTCCATTTACTTTACATACAAGCGATGAAAGCCCAAACAGTTCAAATTTATGCGGAGAATCTGTCCATGACCCAACAGTCCTAGCTCTTTTTACAAAAGCCAATGCCAATTTTGAAGGGATTTCGCCATTGATAAATGAAGAATCGGCATAGGTACGCGTACCTGTAGCAATATGGCTTTGATTCGTCATTGTGTGAGGCACGAGGAATTTAACATATAATAATTACAGATATAGATATTCTACTGGGACTGGCTGTCCCAAGTAGACCACAAGTCTCAGAAACTACAATAATATATAATAAGATACAGACACTTACAATGATCCGACAAGATCCCAAGGTATTTCTAACGAGAAAATAAACGGACAGAGGTTCGCCCTGCAAGACAAACAGTCTCCCTTCAGTCTCAAAAATCTGGGTAAATATATGAAAAACTAACCACGTCCTTCCGGTACATTGACGCATTTAGCCAGAAAATTGGCTATTGAGCAAGTTCCCTCCAAGCTTACACATTCCACGATTTGTATCTTTATCTTAAAAAGTGGTATTTTGAAACTTCGTTTTTGCGTCTTAATATATTTTTACTCAATTAATAATTAACTAAATGAGAAAGCTTTATCACAGCTTCATATAGAATCTAAACTTTTGTTGTTTAAGCAACAATTTCGCGAAAGAAAACAAGTCGGCTTTGTATTAAAATTCTGTATGAATGATCACATGGGCATACTAAATCCTGGACCATTGATTCTTAATTTATGGGCATGGCAAATTCAATTTTGGGGTTTGATGCATTCAAATTGCATGTGTCTAGACTAGACCAAGGCAGAGGCAACTTCGAATTTTGTGTCATATTGAGAGTATATAAGATAGTTGGTGGAGCGTAGATTGGAAGTAAAAGTGAGTTATTTTTTATGGTCGTATTTGACTTTTGTCCTTAACCCCGGTGGGATTAGGAAGAGAGTATTGAAAATTGTTGTCATTGTAGTATCTACCGGAGGAACCGTGCTCCTGCAAGGACATATTTATTAGTGGTGACACAGGTCGTGTTACCTCAGACTAAATAGTGTTGTCCTTACTCCCCCTACAGGTGGTACACTTGTCATAACCCTGGTGGTTATAATATCAGCGTTGAAGAGCTGGAGGAACCCTTTGGACTGCTCGACTATGATACAATACTCTAGCGGAGGCCACTAGTGGTGCTAGTGACAAGGTCCCACATCCAACGCCATTGCCAGAGGCCATAACAATAATATATTGAAGTTTCAATTGCTTGTCATGATGTCCTTGTAGTGTTTTGGGTTCCTTTTAAAATTCATATCCATAGGGATGTACTATTTACTATCTTGCAGAAATATTGACACTTAAACTAATTTACAGGTTTGATTACGTTGGTTTTACTGATTCTGTGGTTATTTCAATGTATTCCTTACGTAAAATTATTTTAGGAATACATCTTGTTGATATATATTGTTGGGCGGCTGCTTTGCTTCTGGATCCCAACACGGCTATGCAGTAAGTTTTTTTATGCATTTATTCTCATTGTTGCTCACCTTCTAAGTGACGCTGTTTCTTAGTGAAATTGCAGGGCTGACTGATATCATCCTCCGCTTCTTGAATTTTCCTTGAACCTTGGCAAAGTTATTCGTGTCTCACAATATTTCTTCCAAGAGATCTATTAGGCTATGGGAAATCCCAGAATTTAAAGGATGTGCAAGGCGTTTTTCAACAGCTTCCTTGGGGTCTGAATAGCACAATTGGTCAAATGAAGGTGGTTCCAAATCACCTTCAGTTACTTGTGATGGACGTGCATCTAAATTTTATTTTATGATAAATTTATCTAGCTACTTTGAAGCTGAAAATATTAAGACTATTGATGGTTCGAACATCGCTTACGCTGAATGAAGCTAAGGTAAAACACGAGTTCAACTTTCAGATTTATTTGTGATATTTTTAAAGAGCAAGTGATTTCCTAAATAAGACCAAACTAATTCATTTAGTCATTGTGGAGGTGGCAATGCAATTTGAACAAGCGAGCTGCAACCTCAAAATGAATCAATATCTTTGTTGACTGCTCTTTTCTCGGGAAAATGAAGGACTCAACAGCGAATACATACAACGATGAAAGGTCGCAATGGTTTTTAATTTAAACTTATTTAGTTTACAGCAACTTTAGCTTTGTGCTGGATTTCTCTCCACAGTTTGTTGGCGTCGGAGGTTGTGATGGCGTTGTTCTTCTTTATTAATTTTTCTTTAAAATTAACTTTAATTTTTCTTTCTTCTGGACTTTGATTTTAAATCGTTCTGATTCTCGATGTGCCTTGTCTTCTAACAGCATATTTCTTTGCTCTTCATTTCATTTTAATGCTTTTTGATAACTGCTTTGGCTCGGTGCCGCTTATCTTTTAACCGTATATTTTTTTTTTCTTTTTTTTCTTTTGACTGACGCTTTTGGAAGTATTCTAACCACATACTTCTGTATTCTTCATATTTGTCTGTCATTACTTCAGACATTTTTGAAGACCCTCTACCATAGCTGCTCAGAAGTCACATTTCGTTGTCTAGGCTGTTCATTTCCCCTGTTTAATTTACATTTTTGGGGTTGTCTTTTTGATGTTGTCTGATTTGATGGTTCAGTTTGTTCATTTTGAGCATTTGTTAATTTAGGTTTTGTCCTGTAGGTAATATGAAACTGTTTTAAACGCATTCATTGTTCTTCACTTTTATTTTGATTTGTTCTGATCGTCGTTACATGTCTTGTTACCACATATATCCTTGTTTTTCACTTTCTTTTTTTGACTCGCTGAATATTTTGCTGTCACTTGTCTTGTAATCTAATATTTCTCTGTCCTTAAGCTTTATTTTCGACTCGTTGTAATTGCCGTTTTTGCTGCTATTGTTTATTTAATTCTCTCTCTTTTAGGTTTTATGAAACTGCCGAGACCCTCTTTTGTAAATAGACTCATTACACTTGGTACATTATACTTAACTACGTTTCTTGTTTTATTTTGCATGTGTCATAGATACTAAAACGAAATAGCCACTCCTGAGTTGGAAGTGACATATTGACGTATGCTCTTTAAATCTTATAAATATGACATGACTCAAATAATTTGTTTGGGAAATTAAGCGCTTAAATAATTCTATCAAACTCGGGACCTATCTAGATCGTTTTTTTAGGCCAGAAAATATTGAGACACTGATTTTCACCCAAAAATATCGAGCGATTTTCCAAAAAAATCGTTCATAAATACACAATAGTTGATCATTTAAACAGATATGATATTGCAAAACAGATCTCTGCATCGCAGAGTTCAGACCTCTGGAAACTAACTGGGCTAAGATTCAGGAAGGAAGAAATAGTTACAAAAGTTTTTTATCACATTGTTTTTACTTTTTGCTTTTGTTTTAACAAGTAGGCTAGCTGGCAGAAATGGCTGAGTTTGTCCTATGAATAAAGCTAGGTTACCATTGCACAGTATAAAGTGTCAATACGAAAAATTTACCATTTTACCCCGAAAGCCATTTTGCACCATATGATTGTTGTTTTGTTGTACACATTTTCTATCACCATTTTTCATCAATTTCAAACTAAGATTAAAAAACCTTATAGAGTTAATATGGGTTCCATTTTTTCATGTAGTATTATATAATAATAATAATATAATAATATAGATTTATTACCTGCCAAAACTGTAAAAGATACTATGGGCGGCAGAGTATAAAAAAGTGAACAAAATGCAAAAAAAAGAAAAAAGACAAACAACAAAGTACGGTTTAACACGAAAATATACAATGAAATGGGCCCTCAACATCGACATTCAAATAACACATTCAACTCAAGTATATCCCTGAAGAGTTACCCAAGGATGACCTAGAGTCATGAACTTTTTATGAAAACTCGCTACTCTGGCAGGAACTGCCAAGGCAGGGTCTATCAATCCAAATCTACTGATCAAATACCGGTTTTTGGACCATGGTGGTAGTCCAAGCAGATACTTAGCATATTTAAAATAAATCGTGCGGAACTGTTTCTTCTCTGTCTGTGTGAAGCAACTCCAAAACGGAGAGATGTAGAGAAAACTCGGTAAAGCAAATGCATTATACAATTGGGCTAAAATATCACGACTAAATCTCGCCTTGCTCGGGACAAGCTTTCCATATGCAGAACGAACTTTTCTAAGGGTAACTGCGATAATAAGTACGCGTGTGGCCTTGAGTGACGTACCGATCGGAACTCCAAGGTGAGTAAGAGATAGAACAGGTTTGATTTCAGTATCATCTAGCATAACGCATATGTCCTCAGTCGACACTTTATAATTGAAAAATAACAATTCAGTTTTCGATGGATTAAATGTATGGCCGACACGAGCATATTCTACCTTTAATGCACTAAAACAACTCTTTATTCCATTCAGGGTTCTCCTAATGTTTAAAATGTCATTGGCATAACCTATGAGCGACACATCAATCCCACATAAAATGCATGTTGTTGGTGCTTCATGTTGCACTTCGATTACGGAATTATTGAATAAATCTGGTGAATTTACTGCTCCTTGCCTAATACCTTTTTCACTGGTATATCAATTTCTAAAAGCATATCACAATCCCAACCAGGACACTTTATCCTAACACAAAGATTACTATACATTGAATCAAGGGGTCCAATTACCGAATTTTCTATGCCTTTCTCTGCTGCAGAGAGTAAAATATGTTCGTGGATAGACGAATCGAAAGCACGGGCAAGATCATGGGCTGCTAAAACTAAAGAATCATTGTCCTTCTCAGCGTCAGTCAGTATAGGCACCAGCGAGTAAAGGGCATGATCACATCCAAGTGATCGCTGGAACCCAAACTGGTGTGGGGGAACCGAGCACTTGCTTCTAATTTCGTCACGAATAAGAAGCTCAAATAGTTTACATAGTGTAGTGGACACAGTAATGGGCCTATATGAAGAGCACTGGGAGGGAGGCTTCCCTGGTTTGAGAATAGGTGTTATTACACCAATGCAAAAGGTACCCGGGACTATGCCTCTGGTAACGATATTTTGGAATAATAATGATACATGTTCAAGAAGTTGTTCACTATCATAGAGTAAATGCTGGCCACAAATTTTATCGAAGCCTCTCGAAAATTTCTTATTTAGCTTCTTCTGGCATTCACGTATTATACTTCTATTAACGGCCATGTTCTCTTTCGGCAGTTTTAGCATTTCATCTAGCTCACTCCGGTAAGAATTCCGTAGCGCTTGGTCAGGACTTTTGAACTGATCGATGAAGTAAGTATTCCAGGCTTCTTTTGTTTGGAAGGGGGACCTCAGAGGTCGATTCTTTGGGCTTCACTAAATTCCGCCAAAGAAGTTTGGGATCGGACTTGCTTTTCTTGCTGTATTCGTCAATTATGTCTCTACGGTGCTTAGACAAGGCTTTGGCAAAGGCACGTTTAGTATGATTCTTCACTTTCCAGACTTGCCCAGATCTTGGATTATCACTGTCACACCATAGACGAAACCAGAACTTTGCAGTCTTGCATTCTTCTGTTAAATTTAGGTTACTGGACCATCCTCTAATTTCAGTGTTTACTCAAACTTTTCGAGAAGGTACGGCTGCTGATTCGGCACACCGAAGGGCATGACATATTGAGGCAGAGTAAATGTTCAACAGAAGTTTCTGCTCTTCGGCCGGGATGTCACTGTTGGACATCAGTAGCGGGAAAGGGACTAGGATCTTTTCAAGAATGCTATTACACACTTGTTGATACTGTTGGATCGCAGCATCATCGAACTTCCAATCTTGCACAACTTTGAGCTTTGGAGCTGCACTTTTTTTTACTTCAGAGAATGGGCAAGCGAAACTCAAGGATATAGGTAAGTGATTGCTAATTGTACCACCCATTAGTACCGACACAGATTCGTTCTGGACATTGAATGATGTAACAATATGGTCGAGATAAGATACTGAGCCACTGTTATGACAGTAACTGAAGTTTTTATCTTTATCCACAACCTTGAAGCCATCTGGTAAGACTCCTAAAGCTATTTGTGTTCTAGGACTGTCAGTGTCAGTAAGGTCACAGTTGAAGTCACCAATAATTAAATAGTCATGACCCAACTGCTTTTTTCTCAAGACACATTTAGCAAGTTTCTCGCAGGATAGGTTGAATTTTCTCTCTGATTGATCATTCTTGTAATTAGTAGGAAGGTAAACACAGATCAGAACAATACCAGAGACATCTACTGTGATAAAACTGTCTTGCTGATCGACAAGTTTGGCGAAGAGGTGATCTTTAATTACAATAGCGATACCTCAAGATGGCCTTCCTCTACAGCTTAATTTTGCTTCTCTAATAAAGAACCAATGTTTGTCAAAGAACTTGATACAATCCAAGCTATCCTTGCTTAAGAAGTATTCTTGTATGCAAACTATGTCATGATCATTGGCAAATTGCTTAATATTTGGCACCTTATCACGCAGATTTCCGTTCATATTCTAAGATATTACTTTAAGAGATGAAATGATGGCTCTTGTCATTGCGGTTTCTTCATTGCTTTCAGGGCTTCGGGACAACGGATGCTATAACAGGGGTGCTTATTGGATTTGCAAAGCGCGCACCGAATAGGATTTTCGCAAGGATGCTCCTTTTTTGAAGCAAGCCCTTCTTTGCCGCATCTAGCGCAACGTTTAGAGTTTTCCCATTTCGACGCTAGGTGTCCATAGTTTTGACAGTTGAAGCACCGGCGTGGGACATTAATAAACTCATCAATATGAATTCTTTCGTATCCTATCAAGGGCGGGTTCCACATTAAATGCTGGAGATCACTTTTAAGGGAAAACTGCAGTTTGAAGGACATGGTTGCTCGGATTTGCTCTGCTTTAACACAATTCGGTACCACGGCTAATAGAGCATCAGCATTAATTTCTGTGGGTACAAGTCTAGCTATATCAGAAAAGGTAGGAGTCCAAAGTCGCATTATCACCGTTTAGAATAGTAACACTCAGTTTTTCGGCCGCTTGTTTGTCTTTCAGGTTTATACGCCATTCAGTTTGGGTTTGCTTCAGCTCACCAACATGATCTGTTATGCTTGAATCTTTGTTACATAGTTTGTCAATAAAAGCTTTTCTCCCAGCAGCGGAAGGTCGCGGGTTTGCCGGCTTCTTAAGAATGACAGCATAGGTGGAACTTGTCGGTGCCTGTGTTGGCAGGCTATGCGTTGTTGAGTCCTTATTTCGGGCAATCAGTGAATCTAACTACGTATTCATCTCGTTAATATTTCTGGTAACAAATGCGCTGATTTGGCTACCGCAAGAAGGGACTTCTTGGGGTTCCGCAATAACAAAAGTCGGTAGCTCCACACTTTTCAGATCACAGTCTTTTAAGATTTTCATTATGTCGAGAACATTTTCACTTTCAATATGTTTTATGGAGGGGCGTACGTTTGAATGAACAATAGGGTAGATGAGGATTTTAGCCTCCTTGATCGATTCTTTCCCAAAGAAGTCGGTGCACGTCTTAGCTATCTCATCTTTCGGTACACCACTGAGCATTGATCTTAGCACATAGTTCAGTACAGCATTTAGACCAATTTTTTTGGAGTGGTCATCTTGGCCAAGGAATAAGTTGCTCGTAAAATACTCACCGGCAACGTCGCTCAGCACAAATTACAAAATGGTCACCGGCAAACCTGCGCACGCGAGAAATTCTTTGGATCTTTTACGTCAAGGAAAACGAGGGAAGCGTCGAGCCCCGCTACCTAGTCCCCACACTTTAATAGTCAAAGGACCTGGCAGGTACCTCTCAAGTCGGTGCAACAGGTGCACTCCCCAAGTCTGTTCGTTTTCCTCCCCCCAAAAAATACCAAACTCCCGCGACTCCACAAAAATAAGGGGTTGTCCCGTGACCTCTAGATGTAGGCCTGGGTACGAGTAGTGTACCGGAGGTTAATGAAACCCGACTGAGGTCGATGTGGAAGAAAAGTACTTAAAGTTGTTATTGTTTGGCGTTATTGCTTGTCGCTGCTCAATTCTGCACACACTATCTCCAAAAAATGCAGCACAAAATATATTGTCAAAAATGCGCAAAAAGTGGCTAGGTCACTGATCTATGGTGATAATGAAATACAACAATTAGCCAAATTTGGCAACTATGTAACTTCACTTATCCAGACGAAACAGATGGTTTTGTTTACAACAGATACACTTTGGTTTGTTTACAGAAAACGTAAACAAAAAGACACAAAGGACTTAAAATTCCCAAGGTATTTGAAAAAAAAATCTATTTACTTTAAAGTCCAGATAAGTTAACCAAAACACGATGGAGTATAAATTAAATTAACAATAAATGTAAAAGTAAGTAGAAAATATCACACAATATGTAAGAAAATTTTTTTGTCTCATAAATAAGGCATATACTCCTGTTTTCAAATTTCACATAACCAGTTGCTGTTGAGTTGTTGAAATATATATTCAATTTATTACAGAATTAAAAACATACTAAAATATAAAGAGGAATTGGTTCTAGGGGGCGGAATTGTTACTACCAGCGCCATCTCGATAAGTAATTTCATTTTTTGCTGGCACACTTGAATCCACGTTGCTCATTTCTTCGGGATGACTAAATATCCAATCAGCAGCTCGTTCCGTGTTATTGTTAGTCGATTTTAGAGCAACAAAAGCCTGGGCCCTGCTGAACCCCAAAGCTTCAATCATCGCAATATAATCTTCCTTTGGTACAAAAACTTCATTCACCGTCGAGGGGGATCCCAAGGCATCAAAAAATATTTCTTCATTTTCTTGATCGGCCATTATTTATGCTCAAATAGTTTGGAAGTTCATTAATCCTGTAGACCTTTATGGACAAAGGTGCACAACAGCCTCGCAATATTGTATTGTGTGACCTGTTCTTGTCTCTGTACATTGTTGTCTGGTACCTTTTATTTTCTCTTTTCTTGCCCAGATTGTTGTTTTTATTTGTTCATCATTTATATTGGGTATCGTGAATGATAAACTAATGCAGTGAAAATTGAGTATTGATGAGCCGATTATATTGATACTTGTCGTTATTAATGGAACTTAAACTGTCGTTTATGTTATTTCTGACTTTAATAATTTCTTCCTATTGTTATTCTTTTTAAAAAATAAGCAAGACATGTAAACCCGTTTTGATGTTTTATGGTAAGATTCAATCAATAAACACGGTTTCTAAATGAGATGCATTTTTTAAAATCTTGTACATTAGCTAATAAGTATTTTCGATTTGTTGATCAATTAGCTGATATTTAGCTTTTAGTACAATGTTTATTAACGAGCTGATCTTATGAGCTGATCTGTTTTCTATATCTCGGAATATTCCAACACGCTTTTTTAGATGTACCGCATTTCCTTAATTTAAATCCTTAAGTTATCATTATCGAAATTACAATATTTAATGAGGAGAAATAATAAGAGCTCACTGATTTAGCTGAACAATAAGAAGTTTTGGGTATCCAACTATATTTTGCCCATCTTTTGCAAGCTTTATTTCCACATTTCTCGCAGCTATAAGACAAAGTGTAGAGGAACAAACATACAAAAAAACCCGTAATAGTAAATTAGTGTCTGCGAAACATTACTTAGTTATAAAATCCTTTTATTGGATTATTAATTTGGCCTCCAAATCCTTGTAATTGAACAGAGATGCTACTTGATACTCACTCAATTTTACCAACGCAGCTCATCCTCAGCCAGGTGTAAATCCTCTATGTCGACTGTAAAAAGTAAATTAATAAAAAGTCTATATACAGGTCTTAAAATTGAAAATTTATTTTATAGATAGTCCATAATTACAAATCACAATCTATTGAAAAATTTTTTTTTCAATGGGAGTGTTCTTTGAAGGTGAGTTTATAAATTCTGCATTGTATGAGGCGTACTTTTCTTTTAACTGCATTGCTGCTATTGTGTCAGCTTTTTCGTAAGATTGTAATTCCCTCAAGACGAGTCCTCTCAACTGTGATCAATTCAATTGTGCCATTTTGCTTGCTAGCCTTTTTTGTTCTAGAAAGGGCGTCTAAACTAGTGATCCTGACATATTTTTAAATCCATTAAATTTATAATAAGCTTTAAAAGTAATGACCCTTTTGAGCAAATACACTTAAAAAATTTGTCTTGCCATAGCAAATCAATTTTAAATACCAAGACAAACAAATTCGAAGAACAAGAAAGAAAAACTAGCCTACAACTGACCTAAATCTGTGACCTTTATGATAATATAAATTTCATTATTTGAATGATATTGCATTAAGCAAAATACATCAACATAGGGTGCCAGAGGCTCTTATGCAGGTCCAGCTTAAAACCCAATTCAGGGCGAGATGGCTGATAACTATTATACAGACATAGGCGACAAAAAGTATATTTTATGGCCTCTGCTTCCCATGTCTTGATGCCTACTGCAAAATACTTGATTTTCAATTCAAAATCAACGGACTCGGTTGGTTCCGTTGATTGTTCCCTTAGAGAGGATAGAGTTTGTTCTATCAACATGTTTTGTCTGTCAATATACTATGGTTTTATTAAAGTTCAACCACTTTATTAAAAAAAAAGTCAACTTTTCTCCTCTTTTTTTTTTACTGGATCCAGTGCCATTAAGAGCGTTTCATCATAAGTCTTGGAGTAGCCTAACTCTGCCAAAATATCTTGGCCATCCTGCCAAATATCTTGACCCTTTTGCTCCTATAATAGAACGCAATATTTTTAGTAGGATTGTTAAGCAGAAGTTAAGCAGGATTGTTATCTATCCTCATTTACTTTAATAGACGTAGTTCAAAAGAACACAGTAAATGCTATTGGGGAGCATGGGTCTAGGTGTTTATCTACGTCTAAGAGGGGGTAGTCTCTCCTAAACTAATTTCATATTAAGATTAGAATTAAATATCAATTCACATTTTGATGCGTTTATTAAAGGTTTATTTTGTAACCAACCCCCCCCCCCTCCTTAAAAAACCAAAACAAGAATCCTGGTTACAGCCCTGGGCTTTACACATTAAAAGATACCCCAACCCTCCATTCGTATTTTTCTTAGAACATTTTGAATTTATCTGAGGGCTTAATGATGGTTGGAATGTATTGGCATCAAAACGCACCCTTTGAAGTATCTCAATCCCTTCCTAACAATAAAACAATATGAGGACCCATTGCGAAAGTTTATATGCCTTTCTAAGTTTTATAATGCCGGGTCCTGGAGAGAACGGAATGTATAACTGGGTTAGACTTAGATTATCCTGATGATTTGAAAATAGTTCGTTTTAAAATTGAAATTTTTTTTTGTATTTGGCTGGAAAATATTTTGTATAAAATTTATATTCATAGGGATGTACTAACTTGCAGAAATATTGACATCTAAACTAATTTACAGGTTTGCTACATTGGTTTTACTGATTCTGTTGTTATTTCAACGTATTCATTGCGTAAAATTATTTTAGGAATACATCTTGTTGATATATATTGTTGGGTGGCTATTTTGCCACCGGTTCCCAATACGACTATGCAGTAAGTTTTTTATGTATTTATTTCTCATTGTTGCTCAACTTCTAAGTGAGACAGTTTCTTAGTGAAATTGCAGGGCTGATTGATATCATCCTCCACTTCTCGAATTTTCCTTGAACCTTGGCAAAGTTATTCGTGTCTCACAATATTTCTTCCAAGAGATATATTATGCTAAGGGAAATCCCAAAATTTAAAGGATGTGCAAGGCGTTTTCAACAGCTTCCTTGGGGTCTGAATAGCACAATTGGTCAAATGAAGGTGGTTCAAAATCACCTTCAGTGATTTGTGATGGACGTGCATCTAAATTATATTTTATGATAAATTTATCTAGCATATTTATCATAATAATGAAGCTAAGGTTAAACATGAGTTCAAATCTCAGATTTATTTGTGAAACATTTTAGAGAGCAAGTGGTTTCCTAAATAAGACCAAACCAATCCATTTAGTCATTGTGGAGGTGGAATTGTAATTTGAACAAGAAAGCTGCAACCTCAAAAGGAATCAATATGTTTGTTTTGACTGCTCTTTCCTCAGGAAAATGAAGGACTCCACAATGAAAACATGCAACGTTGAAGGGTCACAATGGTTTTTATTTAAACTTAATTAGTTTACAGCAACTTATAGGTTTGTGCTGGATTTCACTCTACAGTTTGTTGTCGTCGGAGGTTTTGATGGCGTTGTTCTTCTAACTTGATTTTCCTTTCTTCTTCACTTTCATTTTAACTCGTTCATATTCTCGATGTGGCTTGTCTTTTAACAGCATATTTCTTCGCTCTTCAATTCATTTTTGACACTTTGTGATAATTGCTTTGGCTCGGTGCCACTTATCTCTTAACCGTATATTTTGTTTTTTTCTTTTTTGTTTTTGACTGACGTTTTTGCAAGTATTCTAACCACATATTTCTTTATTCTTTATGTTTGTTTGTCATTACTTCAGAAATTTTTGAAGGTCCTTTACTATAGCTGCTCGGAAGTCACAATTCATTGTCTAGGCTGTTCATTTCCCCTGTTTAATGTTCATTTTAGGGGTTTTCTTCTTGATGTTGTCTGATTCGGTGGTTCAGTTTATTCATTTTGAGCATTTGATAATTTTATCTTCCGTAAGATCTCGGAGGTTCTTGAAGAGGCTACCCACGTCCTTGTTTTTTGCTGCTAATTCAATTTCATCAGCTTTCCTTGTAACAAACTGAGTTCGGTCCCGGTAGACGGTTTCGCACTCCATTAAGCTTCCGATAAGTGACCATGTCCCCAAGGAGTCTTGCCTTCCGTCTTTACTCTATAACCTCCAGTATTTCATTTTTTAGCCAAGATTGCTTTGGAAAACCTCTCTTGCCAAGCACCAATTGTGCTGCTTCGCTTGTCTGCGATTTAAAATACTTCCAGGCGTCTTCACCTCTGCTAAGCGTGCCAAGAAGCTCGAAGCGATTTCATGCCTCAATACTATACTTCATGCGAGTATTTGCCTCCTTGAGTTTCTCAATATCTGCAATTACTGGCCTTCTTTCTGATCGTTGTGCTTGAAGGCGGAGATGGACTTCAGTTTACACAAGCGCTTGGTCTGAGTTCCCAAGCTCAGCTGATCTGCAAGTTCTGCTGTTCTTCAGCGATATTCTCCAGCGTTTAGACATGGTGACGTAGTCGATCATCTTCTTTGTGGAACCGTCATTGCTATACCACGTGTATTGGTGGGTGGCTTTGCGATGATAGTAAGTGTTTGCGATTACTAAGTGTTTGGATGCGTCAAAGTAAATAATTAAAACATATGCGGCACTGGTTAATTTTTTTATCATTTACTCAGGATAATTTCGAACGTTTAATACCAAGAGACAATCTGCTTGGATGTCTCTGTCATCATATTTAAATTTTTCTTATTGTATCTAAAATATCCTGGAGTTGACTTTCTTCGGGAATCCCGATGTTTCCTATATCCCAGAATATTACAAAACGCATTTTCAGATTTACTGCATTTCCTTCATTTAAATCCTTAACTTATCATTATCCGAATTACAATATTTAGTGAGACGAAATAATAAGAACTCACTGATTTAGCTGAACAATAAGAAGATTTGGGTACCCAACTATATTTGCACATATTTAGCAAGCTTTTTTCACATTTCTCGCAGCTAAAATACAAAATAGCCTTGTGAAAGCAAGAATGTCGTAACTGCACTTTTTAAAATTCCGTGAAAAATGCAATTGAAAAAATCAGTGTTTGTGGAGCTAAACGTATGGTAGATAGAAATATAGTAATAATAATTAATAATAATAATAATTTATTTTTGACCCACTAACAATTATAAAAAAGTGGAGTAACAAAATAAAATAAAAAGTAAAGACATACAAAAACAAAACACATGCAAAACAATATCAATATAAAAACTACAAATACAAATCAAAACAATCACACAAGAGGATGAAAAGGACCCAACCGCGTGCAGGCCTCATCTTTTAACTTGGAGTCCAACTTGTTATATGACGTCAATATATAAGTTGCATTAAACATTCGAATAATCTTACGGTTTCTATACCAACGAAGCAAATACAAAAGATATTTACAATAACGGAAATACAAAACTCTAATATCCTGCATATCATTATTATTAAAAAAGGGGGCTCAAACCTGATAGAAAAAGAATGGAGTGGTCACAATACGTAGAATAGAGTTTAGCCAATGCCTTACGAGAATGTCGGCCGCGATTTGGAACAATTTTAGCATAACCTGCTTTAAGATTATTCTTAATATCTGCAAGTGCACTAGCACGGATAGCTGAAATAGAAAAGCAGATACTAATCCCGAGCCAACGCAACGCAGGAGCCAGCTTAACTGAAAAAGAACTGCAACTCAAATCACTACTTGGGTTTTTAGCATTGAAAACTAAATATTCACATTTTTCAGCCTTAAGCACGAGGCCAATTTTTTCCAAAAGCTTAGAAACAAACTGGGTATACTTAGCAAGGGTGAATTTTGAACGGCTAATAAGTAATAAATCATCTGCATAAGCAATATAAGATAAATTAGTTAGACCCGTAAAACACGACGGAAAAATACGAGAAAGCACAGGGTATAAACAAGCATTGAAAAGGTATGGTGACAGAACCCCTCCCTGCCTAAGTCAAGATCGAATTGGAATATTACCAAAAAAGATCTCTCCTGACCGAAGTTGAACATTTGAATTTGCATACCAAAAACGAAGGACACATATAACAGATGAATTCACTCCAAGCTGGGTAAGAGAATACCATAGTTGGCTGTGACAAACCGAATCAAAAGCTTTTGAAATATCTAACGCACATAAATGAACTTCAGATCCATCTTTTTGTGCTTGAATTAAAAAAGAAGTAAGAATTCGATGCACAGGTTGGCATCCAATATTTGGTTTAAACCCAAATTGATTGGACACATAATCAACATTTGGAAGAATTTCAGGAAGCAGGATATCTTCAAAAACTTTGATCAACGAACAGGCTAACGTAATAGGTCTATGTAATGCGCAATTAGTCAGATCTTTCCCACGTTTAAGAATTGAAGTGACAGTCCCGCACAAAAAAGAATCAGGCACCAAAGACGTACATAGACAAATTTGAAATAATAACTGCAAATGATAAATCAATTCTTTCGAAGGTTAAAATATATATGAATATGAAGGTTAAAAACACTAATACCATCAATATCACATGATTTAGATTTTAAATTCTTAACACAACGAATCACACGGTCAGCAGAAACGGGAGGTACATGGCCTTGGTAAATTTTTGCAGGTAATACATAAGAACAGAGGTTAACAAATTGAGAGTGAACCGCATAATTCATAATATTAAAAATCTTATTATAATGATTAATCCAAGAGGCATTAGGGATCCTATCGGCATTAGGAGGTAAATCAAATTTCGCAACATTAATCACTTGTTTCCACTGACTACAGGTCTTCGGAAATTCCACACCATTGTACCTTACTTGACGAAGATAACGTTTAAACTCCAACTTCGTTGTTTAATGTAAATAAGGTGACCCCTTAAAGGGCGACCGCACGCTACCCAAATTCTAAGCCACAATTTTGCACGATTTTTCACAATTTTTAAATCAGGGTCAGATTTCTATATCGAGCCTCTAGTCTTAAGCTTAAAACGACAAAGCGGGACAGCCACTTCTTCTGCTTTTTTCAGACAGGATACAGTCTGGCTGTTATATATATTAAGCTGAACTCGAGCTTGTGGGGATATAATACTGGTACAGAGTAAATTAAATGGAACTTTAATCGTAGACAGAAGAAGAGCAAGGGTTGATAGATTTAGAGGCCAGTTCGCTGTATTCTAGTCTCTTTCGGCTATCCACTTTTTGTAATTAGCACATAAGGTCGGTTCTGCCCGGGTCATATTGATGGTGACAATGGCTGGAAGGGGCAGATGGTCCTAATCACGTTCATCCTGATCAATGTGAATATCGCTAATAGAAACACCAGAAGAAACAACACAATGATCAATATCAGACAATGAATCGCTATTATATATGTATGAATGGGATGCATCTTTATCCAAAACCCGATAGCCATTAGGTAGCGAATCCAAAAATAAATCAGTTCATGTTGAGGTAGAATTTATATCACGGTTCATATCGCCTAAAAGGATCCAATCCAATCCATTACTCTCAACTCTAATAAGAAGGGTCTTTAGCGATGCACATGCTTTAGTATACTTTGTTAGAGAGGAAAATGATCTTTGGTCACAAGGGAGGTATACATTAATAAGAACTAGGTTAGCAGGACGGATTGCAATAAAATAATCACATTCACGATAACATACAGGGGATAGCGGGGGTAGTTTATGTTTTAATACGTAGGCCAGCCCGCCTGAAGGTCTCCCAGAAGTTTTTCTGGCACTTCTAGCAAAAACCAAGGGTTCTTTACTCCTGCGAAGGGAGTTCAAACTGACCAAAGGCAAAAGATGTTCTTGTAGAAACAAAATGTCGAAATTAGATAATTTCTGGTTCAAGGAATCATCCTTATCCTTCGTTCCTTTAATGTTCAATGAGCATATAGAAAATTCGATTTTAATAATCATTTTCTTAGGTGACTAGAACGCTTAGCTACTGCATTACGAAGGATTCGGCATTTTAGAGAAAATGAAACATGGTTGCCATGACAATTAGCACATTTAGGGGTAGCCTGGCACGGGGAATCGCGCGATGATTCATGCTCTTCTGCACAGCGGGAGCAACTTTTAGGGTTATTACAAGACGACTTCAGATGATTAGGCAATTGGCAATTATAGCAGCACCTCAGTGGACGCTGGAACTCATGAACACGGAAAATCTCATAATCAACTTTCACGCCAAGCTTCAGTGCATTAGTAAGAGCAATTGCATTTTCGAAAAACACTTTAGCAGCAAAAGAATTGCCAATTCGTTTTGCATCCTTAATATTGCCACAGCCAATTAGCATGCTCACGTCAAAGGAATTTGATAAACCTTTCACAATACCAATATATTTTGTTTCATTTACTTTGACGTCACAGTTGCTAATAATAGAGGGAACAGAATCGCAAAAGTCCTTAGCAGCAGTCTGATCAATCCGCACCACCAATTTAATCGCCGGAGGGCTTTATGCTATGAATACATTCATGACCAGGTATAAGGTCAATCACTTCATGGCGTTTTGCAGGATTATTAAGGTGAGAAGGAACTTTTGAAATGACAATAATTGCCTGGTTATCAGTGATTGGCTGGGGCCTGGGGTCACTAAGAGGAGGGAAATTTAGATCATAAGACACAACTTTCTCACGGATTTGCTTGAATACGAAGTCAATGTTTAGAAGCCTTGTTGCGAGGCTTGAATATGCAACGGCTGGAATGACAGGAACCTCGGTAGGCAAAATAATCACGTAAGTAGGTAAAATAAAATCATCAGACTCGCATTTCTGAAAGGTCTCAATTATATCCTTTTTGTGACGGTAATTAGCTAGATCACCTTGCAATCGAGGTACACGTTCGCCCACGAACACTCGAGACCATAGGTCAGTTTTAGCTATCATAGTAGACTTTTCATCAAAAAAGCCACCTGCATGTTTGGCAATAATTTCATTATCCACTCCTTGATGAAAATTCGACTGCACAAAGTTTAGCAGCGCAGAATGTACAAGCTCCATCATAATCATGAATAAATTCAATATATATCACATTCATCCATTTTAGTAGTAAATAAGTTCAAGTCTAAACTAGTTACAATGCCAAAAACCGACACCAATATAAACTCAATCCACTCAAGCAAGCGGTGACGTCACAGCTCTGTAATCCAAGACATTTTTTTCAAGGTCACTGAATTAATGAGATTTCCTTTATTAGGTGAAAGGCACTAGATTAATCACAGATAGACGGTTTATAAAAAAGTCTCATGGGAATTTTGTTGGGAATAATCCACACTATAAAATAACTAAATAATCCAAGTTCAAATTCAAGGTTGATTTTGAAAAGTCAATGGGGAATCACAATTGAGTCTTACTGTATAATGAGACTATATCAAGACTGCATCTAACAGAGGTTAGACGAAACGCCGATTTAAAGCCGCTAGTAAGGGAAACCTCTTGGTAGAATTTTGGTCCTGTTGGATGAGATTTACTAGGTCAAAAGGTCGAACAAAAAACGGATACGACATTTTAGCTCGCCCTTTTTTGCTGCTAAAGTAGTTTTGACAAAAGTGTAGACAGCGCTTGGTCTCCTTTTCCCTTTTGTTACGACATTTTTTCATCAATATTTTCTCAGGAATAAACAAGGCTTATGTTAAAGCCAAAAATCACTAGTTAACACTAATTAATCACTAGTTAACACTATGATTTTGTCTCTTCTTTGTGCAAATCCCCAAACTGGTGAATCTGCTCTCTCAGCTTCTTAGCCACAGCGTTGTTTGCAGATGCGTCAACATAAATATTTAACACCTCTGCAGCACTGGCTAATTTCTTATCATTTGCTCAGGTGATTTTCGAACGTCTAATACCAAGGGGCACTCTTCTTCGATGTATCTATCATCTATCTTAATTTTTTCTTATCGCATCTAAAATATTCTGGCGTTGACTTTATTCGGGAAATGCCGGTGTTTTCTATACCCCAGAATATTCCAACGCGCATTTTCAGATGTACTGCATTTCCTTCATTTAAATCTTTAACTTATCAGTATCCAAATTACAATATTTAATGAGACGAAAGAATAAGAACTCACTGATTTAGCTGAACAATAAGAAATTTTGGGTATACTAATATATTCTGCCTATGTTTCGCAAGCTTTATTGTCACATTTTTTGCAGCTAAGATACAAAATGCAGAAAATCAAACAAACAAAATCACTAGTTAACACTAGTCAATAATCAAGTGTTAATACTAATTTATCACTAGTTAACACTTTAATTTTTGCCTCTTCTTTGTGCTAATCCCCAAACTGGCGAATCCGTTCTATCAGCTTTTCAGCCACAGCGGATGCGTCAACGTAAATAATAATCCCCTCTTACAGCACTTATTAATTTTTAGATCATTTGCTCCGGTAAAGTTTGAATGTTCAATACTTGAATGTCTCTATGATCAAACTTAATTTTTTTCTTATTGCATCTAAAATATCCTGGGGTTGACTTTCTTTGGGAATCCAGATGTTTTTTATATCCCAGAATATTCCAACACGCATTTTCAGATGTACTGCATTTCCTTCATTTAAATCCTTAACTTACCGTTATCCGAATTACAATATTTAATGAGACGAAATAATAAGAACTCACTGATTTAGCTGAACTATAGGAAGATTTGGGTATCCATCTATATTTGCCCATCTTTCGCAAGCTTTTTGTCACATTTTCGCAGCTAAATTACAAAATACAGAAAAACAAACAAACAAAATCACTAGTTAAAACTGGTTAGCTATCACTAGTTAACACTAATTAACACTAAGATTTTTGCCTCTTCTTTGTGCACATCTCCAAACTGGCAAATCTGTTCTCTCAGCTTTTCAGCCGTAGCGTTGTTTGCGGATGCGTCCACGTAAATGATAAACGCTTCTGCAGCCCTGGTTAAATTTTTATCATTTGCTCTAGTGAGTTTCGAACGTCTACTACCATGAGGCATCGCAGAAGCTAAGCAGGATTGTTATCTATCCTCATTTACTTTAATAGACCTAGTTCAAAAGAACAAGTAAAGGCTATTGGGGAGCACGGGACTAGGTGTTACACGGGTCTAGGTGTCTACATATAAGAGGGGGTAGTCTCTCCTATACTAATTTTACATTAAGATTAGAATTAGATTTCAATTCACATTTTTGATGCGTTTATTGAGGTTTATTTTATAACCAACTCCCCCATTAAAACACCCAAACAAGAATCCTGGTTACAGCCCTGGGCTATAACCAGGATCCTAATATCCTCACTTTTCTCTTATGCATGCGAGCTTCTCCTAGGAGCTTACATGGGGCTGATAAAACTTTAAATAAATTAAAACAATGTTGTGTTTTTGAAAATATGTAATGTCAACTTGAAGAGGCAGTAATGATTTGTAACCTATGTATGAGAAGGAATAAAGATAGCACTATATACCCTAGGCTGAGAGAAAACATTTTTTCCTACCACCCATTTTATATCTGGTCGATGGATACCACGGGAAAATTACAACTTTGCACCAATGGAGACCAATATATAATTATCACAGAAGAGCATTTCACTAAGTATACAGTCATAGCACTAGCCAAAGACCTCAGGTCACAATCAGTTATGGAATTAATAATAAAAGAAATTATATCACATTTTGGAAATATGGATTTCCTGCTATCGGATAGTGCTTCATGTTTCACTAGTAAAACTTTCAATGAAATGGCCAAAGTATTTAAATGCAAAATCATACATTCGTCCCCTAGAAACCCCATTCGAACGGGTTAGCCAAAAATTGAGTAAAATGCGCAAAACGAATGCTTACACATTATCATCACGAAAAACGTGGAAGTAACTGGAGTGAGTTCCTACCATTCATTCATTTAGCATTAAACACTAGTATAGATGCTAGCAGGAATTATACCCCTTTCTTCCTTCTCCATAGGTTTGAAGCCAAATCAGTATTCGATTGTATTTTTTCCAATCCGAAGGATGGGTTTTGTTCAGAAGATGAATGTGTCTCTAATCTTGTCCAAGAAGTATTTGTCAGCCGACAAATATGTGTTAATGAATTAAAAAGGGCTCGAAAGAGCCAAACAGCGCAATACAACAAAAAAATATTAGAAATCAAAATCTTACCTAATAATTTGGTGTTTGTCATTAAAGAGAGTTCATCTAAAAATTATTTCTATAGGGGGTCTTACCTAGTGTTAAGAATTACAAAAATGTTTTTTTTTTACAAGATTTAAAATCTTTTAAAAGACGAATTTTAAATATTGGAAAGATTAATAAAATACACGACCACGAGAGGTTCTTAGCTATGAATCCTGAAATTGCGAAACAAAGGTCAAAGGTGGAAGACGACTAATTGAACCTTATATCAGACGAAATTGGAGGGGGACAAACAAATGAGAAAATGATAGAGGAAGAGACCCCTCATAAAATTAGACATTGTAACTTAAAAGGAAATTTATTAAACCTAAGAAGTGAAAATAATAAGAGAATTTTAATCACCCTCCCTTAAGAACTTTGAGAGAACTGAGCGATTCTAATAATCCAGAAACACCTACAGATTTGGGTGTACAGGAATCCAAAGTTGAAACTGTTAACAGAATTAACAGTGATGAAATAAATAAAAATGCAGAAGGAAATATTTCTGTGCAAACAAGTGGTCATAATTACGAACAGGAGAAAAGAAGTATTCATAAAAGAAAAGCTAAAACGAAACCATTAAATCATAGAGATTCTAGTTTAAAGGATTTTCTGGGCGGAAAAATGACAAAACCTTAATAACTGATAAACATACCTTAGTCTAAGGTTAATCCTCCAAATGGCTGCTCAGACCTGTATCTTCAGGAATTACACAAAACCCGGCAAAGTCTGCGACTTGAACTGTATACAACTTAGTTTCTTGTCGCACTAAATTTGTATGGAAATGTTCGAGGGTTAGCAATGAAATTCTGCCAAGGACTAAAACCCTACAACAATAATTAGTGGGTTAATCCCCACAAACAGGAATATTACAAATTCTAAGGTTGTCGGTTTGGTCTAAAGCAACCATATGGTGGGTATTTAGAATAGCCCACCCGTCCCTCGTTAAGAAAATTATGCACTTTACACTGCACATCACGTATAAACAAACTAACCACTAAATGATAGAGTTAAAACCAATTACTGTAGAATAAGAGGGGGAAGGCCTCGACATAGACAACAATTCCCATGGTCAAAATCTGTGAAACTAAGAGCGAGTTATCTCCGCATCAAATTCAGTATGGAAGTGCAAACGGCGAGGACATTCTGAAATACTAGTACCAAAGGGACGGTACCCTGGGGATAAATTCATAACCATATCAACGCACCGAAGGTCGGGGACTCGAAGTTTACAGGGAAAAGAACCGTATATAATCTGACATTCAACCTTCTCAATACTAATAGTGTCATGTGTATGTAAAATTAGAGCTCTCTCTAAAGAGGTGAATAGAATCCATATATCCTGCCATGTTAACGTTTCAACATTAACCAAAGACTTCAAACCGTTTCAGCAATGGTTGAGACTGTATTTGTTTGGCTGACCTTGTTTGCAAGAGGGATAATGCTTGCGGAAACTGAAATACATAACCAGATACCTTTCAAGAGTATTGGCCAAATTTTCCCAATTACCGGTATCCGCCAGGTAGTATGGTATGTTAAAATGGAAAGCCTCAGATCTGATTTAGACGACCTAAATTTGATCCTTTCGAATGTCGAAAATAAAAATTTTACGGAACAAATCGTTGAAAAGGGCCTAGAAAAGGGAAAAAGAAATTTCACAGAACTTTTTTTCGATTATTTCCATGATTGCCACCTGAATTTCAGGGTTTTCTTGTTGGAATCTTTTCATTTCTTCTTTATTTCAACTAAATCAATTGGGACCTCGTCGCCTAATAGGGTTAAGTATTCTACTTCCAAATCATCAAGATTAATTGACCTATTTTCATTAACGAACTCTGAGCTGGGTTGATTCAAATAGTCAGCAGGATTTCTACTAGTGCTAATATGATGATAAGTATATAAATTGTTGTCTAAGAGAACCACAATTCTCTATAATTTCGAATAAAGGTCTTTGGCTCTCTTAAGGTACGTGAGAGCAGCGCAGTCTTTAAAAATGTGGGCTCTCTTGGTCCACAAATATCCCTTTTGGAAGTGTTTTAAGCTTTGTACTAAGGCAAAAAGTTCCCTGTTGTGGTTATGAAACCTAGAAGCTGCACCACTCAGAACTTTAGAATATGTCGCTATATTCGTAATCTATCAGTTCTTTCACACTGTTTCATTAAAATCGAAGCAATCCTATTTTCTGATGCATCTGTGACGAGGTAAAATTCTTTGTCTTTATCCGGAAATTCTATAAAAATACTATTAGGATTTGATAGTTCTGTTTTTAATTTCTCAAATGCCATGTTTTGTTCTGGGCTGAAGATAAAAGGAATGTTTTTTCTAGTAGGTCGAATTAAAGGTTTGGCTAATTTTGCGTAATTATGATAGAAACCTCGGTAATAGCCTGTTAAGCCTAAAAATGATCTAATTCTTGGTACGTCACTCTGTGGTTCTAATTTTTTTTTTATAGCTTCTAATTTTTGGGCCTGTGGTCTTACTCCTTTTGTGGAGACTCGAAATCCTAACAAGTCACTTTCCTCTGAAAAAAATTGAGATTTGTCAATATTGTCTTGGATTGAATTTTATGGCCTGTTGTAAGGTTTTCTTCAAAAATGAAGAAAATTTGGGTCCATAGACCTGATTTAAAAATTCGACAAAGGCGCAAGGTGAGAAAACTGACCCTTGTGGTACGCGTTTAAATACATAAGAAATTCCCATATTTGTAAAACTAAAATATTTTTGGCTTTCTTCAGCTAAGTTGCAGTGATTAAACCCAGTTCTAATATCAATTGTTGAAATAAAATTGGTTTTGATAGATGGGTCAGAAATGACTTCTGAAATTCTACGGATACCCCACTGTGAGTCTTATCGCTTTATTTATTGCCCTTCAATCTATAAGAAATTGGCTGTTGCTTGCATCCAACGAATTTTTTGGGTGGGATTTTTCCGTTCTTTCCGGGCTTCCCTATGCCAAATATTGGAGCTATATACTCGTAACGTCTCTTTTAAGTTATTCCTACTCTTACCATTTCGCTTATGTGTTTTTGTAAACATTTCGTCACTAAAAATCGAAGAGGGAATTGTTTAACACACTTACTAGGTAAATCTGGGTCTATTTGTACTTTATATCCTGGAAGGTCATTTTGTCCTACATCATAAGGTCCCGTTGCAAAAGCTCGTTTCATTTTTAACAAGAGTGTCTTCACTATTTGTTTTCTTTCTGAGCTAAAAGGGCCTGTTTTAATTCTCTTCAAAAATTCGCGGTCTTTCCATATTATTCTATCATCTTCTATAAAAAAACTTCCTCTTCATTTTTTATTAATCGTGCTGCTAAAAGGGTCGTATTCTTTTAATAATCATCGTTTATTACCTCATGTGCACCAACGGTTTTGCCCTGTGGTAAGTTAAGAGGTTCATCATTAGTATTAAACTAAATTATTCTTACTGAATTATTATAAGTTTCACATAGTGACGGGGATAGGTGTAATTGTGTCTCAATATTTGGGGTAAACATTATAGTGTCCTCATAAGCTACAAAGGGCTCTGACAGACCTGACAATTTGGCCTTAATGATTTCAAAACAGTTGGACTGAATACAGGTTTATTTTGCTATATATACCGTTCCCCTTCCTGAAACTTCTTCATCGAAAAACGAAAGAGAATTTATTTCCTGCCTACTTTGGTTTCCTAACGAAATTTTATTCTATCGTATATTTAATGTACAATCTAGTTTCTTTAAAATATCATATCCAATAATTGCATCAAATTTCAACTCTGGGACGACTAAAAATTTCCAGAATAATTTTTCATTTCGATTTGTCTCATCTGCAATGCAGAATGCTACATTTATTTACCCTATTTGTGGTAAGGCCTGTCCGCTTACCGATTTCACGGTTTGGAAGGATGGTTTAAGGCGTCTACGAACACTCTGGAAACTTTAGAAATCCTAGTTTAAAGGATTTTCTGGGCGGAAAAATGACAAAACCTTAACAACTGATAAACATGCCTTATTCTAAGGTTAATCCTCCAAAGGGCTGCTACAGACCTGCATCTTCAGAAACTACACAAAACCCGGCAAAGTCTGGGACTTCAATTGTATACAACATAGTTTCTGTTCGCACAAAATTTGTAAGGAAATGTTTGAGGGTTAACAATGAAATTCCGCCAAGGACTAAAACCATACAACGATAATTAGTTGGGCAACCCCACACAACGAAATGTTCCAAATTCTAAGGTTGCCGGTTTGGTCTAAATCAACCGTATGGTGGGTATGTAGAATAAGCCTCCTGTCGTTCGTTAAAAAAATTATGCACTTTACACTGCACATCACGTACAAAAACAAACTAGCCACTAAATGATAGAGTTAAAACCAATTACTGTAGAATTAGAGGGGGAAGACCTCGACATAGACAACAATCCCCATGGTCAAAATCCGCGAAACTAAGAGTGGAATATTTAGAATTCAGTATGGAAGTGCAAATGGCGATGACATCCTGAAATCCTAGTACCAGAGGGACGATACCCTGGGGATGGAGTTATAACCGTATCATCGCTCCGAAGGTCGGGGGGTCGAAGTTCACGGGAAACAGAACCATATATAATCAGACATTCAACCTTCTCAATACTAATAGTGGCGTAAAATTACAGCTCCTTCTAAAGAGGTGAATAGAATGCATTTATATCCTGCCATGTTACGTTTCAACATTAACTAAAGACTTCTAACCGTTTCAGAAATGGTTGAGACTATCTTTGTTTGGCTGACCTTGTTTGCAAGAAGGATAATGCTTAAGGAAACTGAAATAGATAGGCAGATAGCTTTCAAGAATACTGGCCAAATTTTCCCAATTAACTGTATCCACCAGGTAATATGGTATGTTAATATGAAAAGTCTCATATCTGATATAGACGACCTAAATTTGATCACCTCGAATGTCGAAATATAAATTGTATGGAACAAATAGTCGAAAAGGACTTAGAAAAGGGAAAAAGAAATTTCACAGAACTCAGAGTAATAAATGACATAGAAGAATATGTAATAGATAAATGTAAACTATTACATGAAGAATTAAATGAAAGTAATGGGATTCTCAAAATACTAGAATCATTAATGACTGACTATACAAAACGAAAAAAACGCAGCCTATTACCACTTCTGGGGTAAACGATAGGATGAGTAACAAGATTTGCAACTGAAGAAGAGGTTTAAAAAATTCTATACAAAGTCGATTATTTGATGGTAAAGAATGAAAAATTAATACACATTTCGGAGATCTATATCACTAGTGAGTGACCTTGAAAGAGAATGAAAAATGGGATAACCGAAGATTTAGAACGGGGGAAACCCTAAACAAGTGGTCAGCATTAGGAGAGCCTTTGTGCCTCCCTTTCCAGCCTAGTGTCCCTTTGAACTTTGGGCATTTTAAAAAATATTACTCCCAGAAAATTGAAACTATCGCACAATAGCATTGCTTACCTCCTTGTGGATTCTCTGACGTGCATACTGGTTCTCAACATATTCTAGTCTTTGGTCCTCATTAGTGAAGAACGGTATCTGGGAGTTCAATGCCTCTTTTATTTTGTCAGTGGTACTGTGCCTTTTATGTTATCTGTTTTTGTCCAGCTAGAATTTTTAATTTCCTCATTATTTATGTTTGAGATTTTGAATGACAGGTTAATTCCCTGAAAATTTATTATTTTTGGACTTATCATGTTCGTGCTTGATGTAGTTAGTGGTGTCTGCACAGTTGTGTCTTTGGTCACCAGGCGGCAACCTTGTTTGATTGTTATGGTTCCAACATCCGGTGATAGTAGTTCAATTCGGTAGCTTGGGTCCAATTTTCCCGGTATTATTGTTGCAGGAAATGGTTCCTACTGTAATTTTTGGTACAGTAAATAACCATAGATCATTCCTGAGATTGATAAATATTTCTTGTTTTGTGTTCCCAATTAGGTTTTCACATGCATTTGGGATGTCCTCCTGTTGGGATCAGGAAAATATCCAACATACATGATCCCATTTTTGCAGGCCTTACCCAGCGGGGGGGATAGGGAGTTTTAACCCCCCCCCCCCCTGAAAGGTTTGTTTGACTCGCAAAAACATAACAAAAATGGATATAAACAAATTTTGTTTGTTTTTTTGAGGGTTTTTTTGTTTAGCCCCCCCCCTAAATCTTGGAGTAAAACCCCCTCCTAAAAAAAAAATCCTGGGTACGGTATTGGGGGGGGGGGAGGGTCTATAATTGAAAAAGGAAAATAATATAGCTTTTATTGTCAACGAAAGCTGGTGTTCAAAAATTTTCTTATTTAAACGATTATTTCAAGAGTTCTGAGCAATCATTATAATGAATTACGTTCCGAATAAATGATTAAAAAAAGGGTAGGAACATTTTCTGGTGCTGTTTTACATTTGAATTCAAATGCGCTCTCATTTTTTTGTAGAGCCCATCTTTTTTCTTTTTTTTTGTCTGAAATGCCTAAATTCAGCAACGCCAGGAAATCATTAGGTGGAGTGACATCCATACGGTGACTGGAAGCATGAAAAGGTTAAGTAGGTGAAGTTCAGTATTTGACTATTTTCACAACTTAAATGACATAGACAACACTGAATTTTCTTATTGCAACACTAAATTTTTTCATTCAAATATATAAAACAGTAATAATTCACTTTTTTTCAGGATATTCTCACAGTTGGTGCAATTAAAATTTTCATTGCACATTCTTTTCTGTCTATAACACACACATTGAATAAAACTCACGCAGTTAGTGCAACGGGTTGAACTGCAGCTGCAGTTGTCCAAACGATGTGAATCTGTCTGCAACTAAAAAATAGCATAAAAAAGAAATTTTAAAAAGCGAAGATAAAGAAAGAAACAATAAGTAGAACAACAGGGAGATTTTTATATAAGACAGATGATTAAGTACACTAAGAGGCACGTCTCGGATATTTATACATAAAAAGAATCTGGGATACTTTTAATAGCCTTGTTGCATGGATTAGCATCAATAAAAAATACCCATAGAATTCATAACACTTATGAAAAGTTTTTCATTAAAAGTTTTCTTACTAAATAGCGTGATAGATAAATCTAAGCAATGATTTATGTCATGTTTAAAAAAAAAATTCTAAACACAAACAGAAAATGTGTTCCATTAACTAGAATTGAATAGAAAGTGAAAATGGCATTGGAATGGAAAGCGCTAACATGAGTGGGGCTGATAACCCCCTATGTCTTTTCAAGATGAGAATACAGTTTGCGCTTTACTGAAAAAAAGAAATCAAATAAATCACCATGGGTTGTCAGTTAAATTGACATATACTGACATTTCTTCGTTAAGGATTTGATAATTTTTCATTTATGAAAGTAAGACAGATGAAAAGTAAGACGTAAACTTATGCGAACCCATCAAAATTTAGAAAAAAGCCTACAACAACACAAAGACGACATAACTAAAGCTTTAAATTCTAATAGTAAACATATTTCTTTTGATTCTGCTTTAAGCAATCATATCTATGATAACCCTAGTCATAAAATACTTTTTGCATAAAATTGCCTTATTAGCTTTGACTATGGCATAAAACAGGTTGTTCGAGGGGCTATTGAAATCAAAATCAAAATAAACAGTAATATTTCTTTAAATAGAAATTTGGGGGAATATTCGCTTAATGAACTGTTATTGAATGCTGATCTCTCTTAATCTAACTTGTAAAATTATAATGGATAATAATTATAGCTTACTGATAGATTTCCATATGTACTGGCTTGCTCGGATGTGCTTAAGAAGGACAAATTAAAAGAGAACACAGAATTTGCAAGAACAGAGACACCTGCAAATTGAAAGTATAATCAAACCGAATAAAGGATGTATTTACATTTCTGATATATATATAAATTCGCCAAGAGCAAACTTGGAAGTGACCACAGTTGCCCAAAATGTTTTTAAAACCATGCAGCACAAAAGAAGCAGCCCTGAAAATCCTATGAACAGACTTCCTGAATACAGTGAAGTGATTGTTTAGATATTGTAATGCTTATTTCAGAAGAGTTCAATTCAGCCTCCCCCCCCCAAAAAAAAACAACCTAGGGTTCTACAGTGAAAAGTCTGAATCTGTCCGAATTGTCTGAATCTGTGTGTTTATGTGTTTTGTCTCTGTCACTCTCTGTGCCTATTTGTCTGGCTGGGTGTTAGCTTGTCCCAATGTCTGTCCTTGGTTGTTTATACATATGAATCCATGTGTTTTTGGGTGTTTTTGTCTCTTTCACCCTCAACCCCTTTGTGCCTGGGTGGGTATTTGCTTCTCTTAGTGCCCGTTTGAATCTGTGTGTCTATATTTGTTTTTGTGTCTCTCATTTTCTCAGTGCCTGTGTGTTTGGGCATGTGTTTGCTTGTCCAAGTGTCTGCCTTTGTCTATGTCTATATCTGAATCCGGGTGTTTTTATGTGTTTTTGTCTTTCTCAGCCTCTGCCTATGTGGCTGGACGGGTATTTACTTGTCCCAGTATCTGTCATTGTCTGTTATTTGTCTGAATATATGTTTTTCTATATGTTTTGTCTCTCTCAGTCTCTTTGCCTGTGCAGTTGAGAAGGTAATTGCTTGTCCCAGTCCCTTTCTTTGTCGGTTTGTATGCATGAATTTGTGTGTTTTTTTGTATTTTTGTTTCTCTCACTCTCTGTGCCTGTGTGTCTGGGAAGGTGTTTACTTGTCCCAGTGTCTGTCTTTGTCTGTTGGTATATCTGAATTTGGGCGCTTGTATGGGGCTCTTGAGTGGGGAAATGTAGCCCAGCCATCAGAAGAAATTGTCTGTTCAGTATGCATCTCAAATCATCGCGGTATGCATATTGTCAGGATGATACCGTAAATAATGCCCTGAAACAGGTCACTGTTAGCACCTACCAAAAATCCAATTGATAAATCGAATATGCAAATAACTTGTTACAATATTGTGACGCTTAACAGCAATTGGCCTGTGCCTGCTTGGAATGATAGCCCGCTTGTATGATGAACAATAAATTTTATATCGATCATATATTGATTGTTGATTGATTAGGGGTATCGTTACTGCTGCAAAAAGTCGTTCTTTCTGTTAGATGTAACAGAAAGAAAAAGTGTTCTTTCTGTTATATTTCTGTTATATGTACTTTTAGTTTGGTGCAATAGAGGAATAGGTTAGCAACTTCCGGTTCCACTGGTAAATGGAAACCAAATTTTAGGTGGGTCTTAATCTCATCTAAGATATTTTTCAAGCTAGTTGGGTCAACTAAGTCGCAACATAATGTTCCACCTGTTAACGCAAATAGGGCAAATTCAAATTTACTTAAACCAGTAGCTAAATTTAATAGCGACAATGTTATAATGTCTATTGAAATTAGTGTTAAGCTAGAATCTGATAATACCCAGTCTACTTCATTTTTTAAATAATTCATTGTATTGACTGTTCTTGAAATTTTCTTGGAAATTGCTTCAATTTTGTCTCTTTGGGAGCTGGCTATACTTGCTTGTATTTTCTGAACGTGTAACGTGGTATTCATGGCTGTGTTTAGTTTTCTTACATTAATAACATTTCTCTTAATATATTTAGGTCTTCATTGGTTGACAACCCAGAGGCGTGAGGCAACTTTACCGATGATTGGTATTAAGCTGGTGGACCTTCGATATTTGCTTCTTCTGAAGAATACCTCAAATATTCTAGTTGTGCTTTGTTTGAGTTTATGTATTTCTGCATTAAACAATTCAAATAATGTTTCCAACCTTTGTCTGTACAATTGAATTGAATTGAATTTTTTTATAACCCGTTGAAATACAATGATGAACGGAGTATAAAAAAAAGAAAAAAGAAGAAGAAAAGAAAAAGCAAAGAAAAAGACGGATAGTGACAAATAAAACGAAATTAAAACTCATAGAACAGTCGCACAAGCGTAGTAATAAACCAGAAAATGACAACACAAGCCAAAGTAACAAGCACAGAGACAAGCACGAATAAAACAAAGATAAAACTTATGGAACAAGCACACAAGCATAATAATAAACCAAACAACATTCAGTATATATAACAAACACAAAAACAGTAAACGTGAAATACCTATTGTTTTAAAATGGACCATGGGTGTCCATTTATTCCCCTATTGTAAGCTGCAATGCATCTGCCGATGGCAGCATTGGGGACAATTAGGTCGTATTTCCTACTGACCCAAGAATTACTTTCCCAGGGGGGGGGCTGAGAAGATATTTAGCATACCGGTAATAAATTTGTCGGAGTTGCTTTGATTCTGTTGCTGAAAAGGTACGCCAAAAAGGTGCAAGGTGTAAAAAATTTGGGAGCGCATATGAGTTATATAATTTAGCTAGCAGCTGGCGATTAAAAGGAAGTTTATTCGAAACTATGCCACCGTAGACACTGGACGTCCGGAGCTGGAAATGGCATACGAGAAGCTTTTTAATTGCTTTAAGGGAGTTACCAATTGGGAGGCCAAGATAATTTATTTCCAATTTAGGAGCAACCAATAATCCATTAAGATCAATTCTAAATCCTTAGGGAACTGGGCCCCAGTTGAATAGTACCACTTCTGACTTTTCAGTGTTAAACTTAAGATTTATTTTTAAATATTCTCAACTCAAAATGGAAAATTCTTTCTCAAACGCCAGTACTGTTTGGCTGGGGTTAAAGACATCGTCTGCATAAGCAATAAGAGACATATCTATTCCTTCTAAAATACAGGAAGAAGCTGCTTGAGATTGTGCGTCGAGAATACAGTTGTTAAACACAATTGGGGATGTAAGGGCGCCTTGCCTTACTCCGCGACGAACAGGTATGGTTATCTTTGTAATTATTCCATGAGGCAGATTAACAGTAAAAGTTAAATGATTATATATCATACAAAGCACTAATAATACAGATACTGACCCTGCGTTTATACAATTCAGTGAGAATATGCGCGTGAATTATCGAATCAAAAGCACGACTGACATCATGGCTCCCTAGAATAAGCGGCTCTCCAGATTTATCAGCATCAATCAAGACCGACGAAAGTGCCGTCAGTGCATGAGCGCTCCCTATTCCTTTCTGGAACCCAAATTGGTGTGGGGGCATATAGCATTTATCAACCAACTCAGGTATCACCATATTTTTAAAATTTTTACAGAAAGTTTTAGATACCATTATTAGCCGGTACGGTGAACATTCATTTTAGCGTTTATTTTTTTAGGGAGAGGAATAAAACGGCCAGTTAAAACGAGGAAGGAACTATTCCTTTTGTGAACACCATTTGGAAAAGTAGGGCAAGGTGCGAAAAAAGAAAAGAGGTTCCATATAGGAGGTGTTTGGCGCAAACGTGATCTGTACCTCTTGAAAAATGTTTCTTAATTTTACGAATTATATTATGAACATCCAAAACTGATACAGTAAACATTGATTTGTCCCCTATTGAAAGTATCTTTTCGAGTGTAACTTTGGAGGGATTTTCTATTAGCGGGTCTGGTTCTGAAAACTCTCTGGAGAAATGTTGTTCCCATAGTTCAGGAGGGATATAAAATGACTGGTTTGGCTTTTGTTTTTGTTTATGTGTTAAATTTTTCCACAAAAGTCATGGGTTGTTAAAAATCTTTTCAGAAAAATTGGAACGAATAGTAACTCTATGCTTATCTAAGTCTTGAAAAACGGCGTTTGGTGGATAAACGGATCTGGTTTACGATACCAGTTCTGGGACGGTCACAATCCATCCAGATACTTAGACAGAATTTGGTCCTATTACAAGCCTCAACAAGTAAAGAATTCTGGGACCAGGCCTTCACTTGGAATTCGACTCGTACTTTAGTGCGAGGGGCAAACTGCTTTTCTGCTTGTAATAAAGCATGTGAAATAAGTGACGCATATATATTTAACTTAATACAATTTTCATTAATTGAAGACGGAACCGAATTCTGGAGAAGCTTAAATGGTATTCTTATCTTTCCGAGAATATTATCAATACAATGCTGGTACTGGGGTATATCAATCTTATTCCATTCTACCACAGTACGCAACTTAGAATCTTGGATTACCCGTGCACGGTTAAATGGAGCTATAATACTGAAAGACAACAGCAAATGGTCAGATACTAAAAACTCATTAAGTACGCTTACACTTACTGCACGACTGGCAATACTACCGAAAACAAGCGCATGATCAAGGTTTGACACTGATCCTGAGGGGTGTATATATGTGACATCAGCAGATGTTGGTAAGAGAGCACTTTCATTTGGAATCAGGCTAAGAAGTAGAGCCGTACGTGGATTATCACTTTTCAATAGGTCGTAATTAAAGTCCCCCACCAGAACCCAATAGAGGTGTGAGGCTCTGATTTTATTCAAACATTTACCCAATTTTCTGCATGCTAGAGCAAACTTCGTTTCAGAATTTTTGTCTCTGTAGTCTGTCGGCAGGTACACATTAACAATGACAGTATCACCCACTTTAACTGCAAGGAAATTGTCAGATTTTGCAAACAGTTCGGAGTTAGTATGTCGATCTATTATTGTAGCAAGTCCACCTGAGGGGCGGCCTCGTTTTCTGGGTCTTAGTGGCCACAAAGTGGAGCACATGTAATGGTACTATATCCAGTAGTTTTATATTATCAGCAGAGAGAAAATGTTCCTGTATTCATATGATTTCTTTAGTAAGTCAAAGTTGTTCCACCACGGTGTCTTTTGCACTGAGATTACCATTTACGTTCCATGACAAGACGTTCTTTTTAATATAAGGCTCAACCATTTCAAACAGATTGGCTTTTTGGCTTCAAAGTCTTGTTCAACGGGCAGTTAGCATGGTAGCACGTGTGTTTGGTTCTTTGACAATTCAAACAGCAGATCGGGTTCTGGTACGGGCTTTCTTTCGTCGCACCGTGGTAATTTTCAGCGCAACGGCCGCATTTCTTGGTATTTTTGCACTGTGTCGAAATATGGCCGATTTCATGACAATTAAAACAATGTTTCGGGAGAAAAATAAATTCTTGTATTTTGAAACGCTCGAAGTCAATTTTAATCTTCATTTGTGTGGCGGTATCAAAAGCATCTATACTTGAAAAATACAGCTTGAAGGTACGTGATTTCCCACATTGTTAACACACTTCTCACACTTCTCACGACTTTCTCACAGCCGGCTATTAATCTTTGTAAATCCTCAGCACTAAGAGACTCGGGAATCCCTTTAACTATACCGATGTGTGAAGGAGTTCTGATTTTTGCGCTGGAATCCCGGTTTTGATTATTAATCCCAAGCGCCAATTTCTCCGCAGGAGCCTTCTGTGCAATGGCTACCCGCCACCCATTTTTCCTGGTCTGAGCTCAACCTTAGAAGCATCAAAGGATTCGCCACATGCAGATTCTATAAACGCTTTCCGCTCCGATGGGGTTTTCAGTGGCGGAGGGTTTGTAACAACTACAGAGTAAGACAGCTTTGTGGGGGCATTTTGTTGGGTAGGGAAACTAGTTCGAGTAAAAAGATTTAAGTCACCTTTATTCAGTCGCTCCATGAAGCCTTCAAAACGACGGCACATATCTTTTACTTTTGTAGTTACGCATGCACTTATCTCTTCCCCGCATACAGGGACCTCGGTTGGCTCAAAAATGACGAATGTAGGAAGTTGACATTTTTCTTTAGCTGATTTGGCAAAAAATTTCACAATCTCCAGGACATTTTCTTCATCTTTAACTGATTTACGGAAGAGGTCTGGTAGGCTAGATTTCTGTAGGATCAATTCTTTCGCACTCAGTATATTATCTCTGGAGAAAAACTCCACAGCGCGATTAATAATTAATTGATGTTTTATCCCAGTTAGCATTGCTCTTGAAACAAAATTTAACACCGCATTCCAAATGGTGATTTCCATGTCTATATTTTATAATCATTAATCACGAATATATATCCAAAAATCCACATTTAGGTTGATTTTTCACCAACCTTAATTACTGCATTAAATCAGTCCAAAAAACATAAGCAGTACCAGATTGCGTCAGAATGAAAAGTCACTTAATAGTTTAATCCTTTTGAGATACAAACAATACAATTTCCTCAGGTAGGACTGTTCTTCTCGCCCCGTCCGCAATTTTGATGCACGAAGATCCTTCCAGCTGCATGATGAGTGTATTACCAATTTGTTGAGAAAAGGTTTTATGCCCTGGACCATATAACAAAACGGCACTGCCAAACTGATCTGTTCCAGATAGAAAAGAACCTTCTCTCTCAATTACTTCTAGATTTCTTTGAAATTCTTCTTGTACAAAGGGCTTCAAAATAGAAAAAAATGTACGTCGAAAAATGTACGGTGACATGATAGACACTTGACAGAGAATCTAGCAGGATTTCAGATTAATCAGATGAGGTCAATATGTCAGTATTCATATCCCTGGCTAAGATCCAATCAACATTTTGATCTGCAAATTTTATGAAAAGAGATTTCAGTTTATGGCAAGCTTTAGCAAAAGCAGTAAATGACTGAGTGAGTTTCGATGATTGCATGGGAGATACACATTTACAAAAGCCATGTTATTACACTGGATTGCTAGAATATTAGCATCAGAATAAATTTGTATAGACTGATATCCTGACTGAATGAAGATAGCGGTGCCACCGGAAGGGTGACCGCGGGTCTTTTTTGCTTCTCGAATGAATAAATCGTGAGTAGCAGACCGCCTTAAACTATTCATATTAACTTTGGAAATTAGATGCTCCTGTAGGAATACAACATCAAAATTTAGCAGCTCGTCAATTTGCAGATCCTTATCTTTAGTACCATTAATGTTCAGAGAAACAAAACTTAAGGCTGTAGGAGAAGTCATCATGTTGACTTGGCAAGCGCATTTCTCAGTACCGAGCATTTTAAACTATAAGAAACATGATTTCCTCCGCAATTGGCGCACTTAGGAGCAACTGAGCAAGGGTTGTCCGTGGTGTTTTCGTGAACCCCAGCACAGCGGGAACACTTTGGCAAATCAGGAGAACGTGGGCATCTAGCAATAGTGTGATCTACCCCTTGGCACCGGAAACAACGACACGGTAATTCTTGGTAGATTTCAACACGAAAAAGTTCATATCCAAGTTGGAGACCATAGTTAATTGCATTTTTCAGTACTAACTGATCCAGAAATTCCAAATGAAAACATTTTGAATGTCCTATTTTTAAAGCACGTACTAATCCCGGTATGTTTTCCTTTAGAGATGATTCTGATACATTTTCAGGGATACCCCGAACAATACCAAGTGCTTTTTTATCAAGGACTTTGGTTTGAACATTAGGTAGGCTCTTAGAGACTGAGGCGGCAAGGGATACGGCTGACTGCCTATCTCGAGTAACTACGATCCACTTTTTATTCTGATTATCAGGTTTTAGACTTAAAATCCCTTCATGACCTTCAAGCGTATTCAATTTATCTTTTCGCAAACCAGGATCACTTAAATCGGTAGTAACATTTTTCAAAAGTACCTCATACGTAGTTTTATCTTTAAATAACGGAGGCACGGCGGAGGGGAAAGGTGGCTGGGTTTGAAGATTTTCTGGCAAAGCGCGTAATTCATTAAAACAGGCGTTTACCTTACTACTAAGCATGGAATATGCCGATGCGGGAATTATTGGGATTTCACTCGCGTTCCTTATCACGAAGTCCGGCACATCTATATCTTCCGAGTCGCATCTTTCAAACACTGCAATAATATCGGCAATACTATTTTGTTGGGCGTTGTTACCAACTCGCCTGGGTGGAACTTCCCTCGGAAACTCTTTCTGGAGGAAAAGCTTTCTCGCATCTAACACATCAGTAGCCGAAAAAAAATCCAAAGCATGATCTTTAATCGAATCGTGGGAAATCCCTTGTTCGAGATTTTTCTGTATGAAATTCAACACTGGATTATAAAAAAGTTTATCTTTCGCCCAAATTCCAGGATCAATCATTTTCACTTATAGTAATATAGTCCATAAATCGTAATCCCTTATTCCACTTATGAAACCAAATTGCTTCGATTAATCGTGTCCGTAAATCATAAGCCATAAAAACTTATGTAAATGTCCAGAAACTAGTTTAAAAGATTAAGCAAAGGTTTCATATATAGGTCAGGAACTATAATCCTTTGAAATATTGCGAAGTCTAACTAACTTCACTGGGATTATATGTTAATAAAATATCTAATTTATGAGAGGTCCGTTCACTTTGAACTCTGAATCAATAATCTTTTTCTTTTCTTTTTTCGACTTAAATCGTTGCATTATATCAAAATATATTACAAAACAATCAACTGTACAATTTTAACACATTCAATTCCAATTCGCGTCTTTTCAAGCCAACCTAAACTAGTTGACTACCTCTTCAATCGCTTGCAAGATATTGTCGCCAATCTGATCTACCAAGGCACCTGTTACATCCCTCCAGAGATTCCCACAGAATCGACGTCTCCTCTGATCGTTTTTAAACCAATCTATCGTCTTTCGTACGGCTTGTCTTTTGGTTTCTAGTGAGGTACCTTTTACTAGCCAGACTACGCAGGCTATTCCGATGCCAATAACTATAGCCTCTTTTAGTTCAGTGTCCATTTTTCAGTTTCCAAGTGAAATGTTTCATAAATTCAAAATCAAAAATGTTTTACTTTTATTAAAGTTAAGTTATTTAAGGTCCCTGTGAAAGCAAAAAAAAGAAATAAATAAATTAAAACTGTGGAGGCATTTGAACATATAATGACACTATTCTGGTCTACCTGTTCCACCGTTTCTTGCTCCCGGACCACCTTTTCAAGCCTGTCTACTTTTTCCCCTAAGGATTCGTTTATTGATAGCCATCCTTCTTCTGTTTTCTCAAATGCTTGCTGCTTTTCTTCCAACACTGCAAGCTTGTCGTTTTTCTCGTTTAGGGTCTGTTCAAGTAAACTAATCTTCTGCTCAAAAACCCTTACAAGGTTTTGATCAAATGTTTGGACGTTTTGACCAAGTGATTTGACGTTTTGACTTTCTCACAACTCTATTTTTTCAAACAATGAAAAACTTTAGCGTAAAGAGCGAGGCGTTGAGGAGGGGACAGCCCCTTTCATATTCGGAATAATTTCTTTTCGTTTTAAGTTTTAACTTCGTTCCTTACTTTCAGTTAAAAAAACTTGTTTTTTTTATATAATTCAAAATCAGGATTGCCGCAAGATATATCATATTTTCTTTTGTAAATTTGATAGATAGATATAAACTCTGTATCCATAATTGCATTGGCCATTGTTCTGAAATGAAAGGTAGTCCATTGGCTATTGTCTAGTTATTTTATTTCAAAACTAGTTACATTCATGGTGACCCTAGGTCGAGATCAAATTACTTGTTCGCCAGTACTTCCTCGTACACGGGAACTTATTCGCTCGACATAATTCGATACTCAAAAGCTCCATATTAACTAAGAATGAATAATCACTTTTGAAAGGAAAGTAAGGAAACTTCAGGTCGAGGATGAACTACTTGTTCACCAGTGCCACCTTGCACTTGGCTATTTTTTGTTCGATCATAGTTCGATTCTCCAAAGTTTCACACATGCTTAAAAGTGTCTAGTTTTCCAAGAAACTACCTTTTTCTTTCTTGTTTTTTTATTTTCAATTTAAAAAACGGTATATATATGTCTTTGGATCTTTACTTCCTGATTCATAGAGTTTTACATGATATTAATACACTACTAACCTATTCATATAATGCACTTTTCAAATAATAAATGATCAATCTAGATATATCACTTTAGATAATATGGTGAGCCCTTCTATTTTTATTTTGACGGGACTATTTATATACACAATTTCTTCCACGGATATCGGCTTTCAGTTTTAATATGGGTGCATTGTCAGGTAATACCACCTTTGAGCCTAGTATGTTACTATATTGGTAAGTCGGTAATTTTTCCATGAGGATACATTGGAACTGAGAATTTGAGTTCAAATACAACGTTATTTTTGACATTTTTGTCCGTATTTAAGTGGATTAAATATCATAATAATTGGTTTGGGAGGTACAGACCTTCCAATATGCCAGTTATGTCACCCTTTCAAATATTTCGTCGAATGAATTTTCGGCACCATTCAGATAAGGAAAACGTGTTATTTATTATTCTTACCATGGAAAAACTTAAGTTAATATGTAATTGGCAACAACATAGTTGCTCACGCACGATTACATCAAAGCTGGGGAATATTTTGATTCCGAAATGTTCGTCTTGCTGAGTTATTTTCTTTACGTCTTTATAGTCCCTCAGAATGACTTGAAAAATAAAGGATCCCGTTGAAGGGTTTATTGGGTTTAGGCATGTGTTATTTATACAGTTGTCGCATAGGACCTTAAAGAAGCTTTCTTCCTCTAGAATATGTCCTTGGTCTATTAGAATGGAGAGAAATTTAATGGGCCAAATTATAGTGATGTTATTATCGTCATGATCATACCAAATGTTGTTTACGATGTACTCAGATAATATGGCATACTTTGTCAGTGGGATTCTTTGTATTAAAATTTGGAATAATAGATTGGCCCTTAGCCTGGTGTATTCGAGTGTTCTTCTCATTGTACGTGCACTAAAATTATAATAAACTAAACTTGCCATTAATCTTACTATTATTCTGTCTTCCAAGGCTTTCCTCGAAGATTTCAAAAGAAAATGTAGCGTGGAACAATCAAGACCTTCCACTGTTTTGATAAGGGATTCATTCTTTTAAGGATTCATTAATATTATCCATGCTATGGATTTTCTTGAGTTTCCATGAGGTTTCATTTGCCGGGCTACAAGTGCTTAATTGTGAGTGGTTCGGGAATCTTATCACGTTTTTTTTTCAGATTGACTATTTTTGATTTTGAGTTAACATTTGAAACGTACCATATAAGTCGCTTGTTTCGACGTCTCACTGAACCAGTGGTTAACGGCTACTCACGTACTGGTATCTGCAAATGTGTTATTTTAATGTTTATTATACAACATTTATTAAATTAAAAGGAACTGCTATTGGTTAAGTTATTTGAGGTGAAAGGGGAAAAATTAGAATTTTTTTTCAATTTTTCATTTTTTGTTCTTTTAACTTATGGACGTTTTTTTTCCAGCCTATTTTGTACACCCTATTATGTTTTATGAATATACTCTTCAGACTCCAGATTTGTCATGATCTGAAATGATTATGTAACAGCTATGCACTCTTAATTTAATAACTGTCATGTTGAGTTACAGTAGTTTATGGGATAGTAAATAATTACGTAATAGCTATATATATTTTTAATTTAATAATAATTAAGTTAAGTTACCGTAGTTTAAGGAATAATAGATGATTACGTAATAGCTATATACTTTCATTTTAATAACGATTATGTTAAGTTATGGTAGTTTAAGGAATAGTAAATGATTACATAATAGCTATATACTTATAATCTAATAATGATTATGTTGAGCTATAGTAGTTTAAGGAATAGTAAATGATTACGTAATAGGTATATATTTTTTTATCTAATAATGATTGTCTTAAGTTATAGTAGTTTAAGGAATAGTAAATGATTACGTAATAGCTATATATTTCTAATTTAATAATGATTATATCAAGTTATAGTAGTTTAAGGAATAGTAAATGATTACGTAATGGTTATATATTTCTAATTTAATAATGATAAAGTTATGTCATAGTAGTTTAAGGGATAGTAAATGATTACTTAATAGCTATTTGCTTTTAATTTAATAATGATTATGTTAAGATATAGTAGTTTAAGGAATAGTAAATGATTACGTAATGGCTATATATTTCTAGTTTAATAATGATTATATTAAGTTACAGTAGCTAAAGGAATAATAGGTGATTATGTAATAGCTATATGCTTTTAATTTAATAATGAATATGTTAAGTTACAGTAGTTTAAGAGATAGTAAATGATTACGTAATAGCTATATGCTTTTAATTTAATTTATGGTTATACTAAGTTATAGTAGTTTAAGGGATAGTAATTGATTTAAGGATTTTTTTTTGTTTTATTACCGACTTAGCCTTTTTATTTTTGTGGCAGGTAATCTTACTATTATTCTTGCGTTCCTTTTCCCGTACAAGTTGCTCTTCGTCAGGGAACTCACGGCTCACGAAACAGACTGACATGATAATAAAAACTTTGTTCCTGCTCCGTGACATTGAATCCCCGCCGTCTCGGACTCTTTTGTTCATAATGGTACCAGATTTCTTTCGTGCGGTTACTTTTGTTAAAGCAATTTTCAACACATTAAATAAAACACCAACCATATAACAACACGATGATTTGATATGTATACTAGACAGACAATTTCTTCTGATGCGTGGACCCCAAGTCCTATCCCTACAGCCCCCCCCCTCAACTCCCTGAAGCCCCCCTCCCAAACCCCCCCCCCCATCCTCCCCCCCACCCCATGTTCAAGGCTAAACATAAAACAACCACTCCTAACATAATGCTTAACAGACAGAATTTCGTAACTTCATACCAGGAAAAGAATGACTCTATCTGCGTCAACTCCTATAATCATGCTACAATGAAGAATCATGTCCAACATTAAAACATCCATAACAGGGTGAAAAACTATTAAAAACCATATATCCATACAATAAAACATTAAGTAAAACACCAACCATATAACAATACCAGGAAAAAAACCATCAATGCATGAAAACAGTCCCGACTTTTAATAGAAAACATGATATTTAACACCAGTACAATGAACAATAAAAATCTGTAAACATAAAACATCCATAAACATAAAACATCCATATACCTGTCTTCTCTCTTTAATTGATATAGTAATGTCATATCTGTCTGCTACCTTTAATTGACACTATAAAGGAGTACTGTCTGCTTGTACGGTGGGGGGACTGTCTCGTCGGAAGGTGGTAAGTGTGTCTTGTCGGAATGATGGGATATGTTTCTTGTCGGAATGACGGAGTATGTGTCTTGTTGGAATGATGGGATATGTGTCTCGTCGGAAGGTGGGGGGACTTTCCGCTCTCTTCAATTGATATAGTAATGTCCTATCTGTCTGATACCTTAGATTAACACAGTACTTGTCTTGTTGTATGGCGGGAGGACTGTCTTGTCAAAACAATTATAGCTACATTGGCTATCTGTCTGCTCGGAACTGTTATAGCTACATTGGCTATCTGCCTGCTTGGAACTGTTATAGCTACCTGTCTGCTCGGAATGATTTGCTACCTGTCTGCTCGGAACTGTTACTACTACACTACTTACCTATACACACAACTTCTTCCACGGATATCGGCTTTTAGTTTTAATATTGGTGAATCGTTTGGTAATACCGCCCTTGAACCTGACGACGTTAATATATTGCTAATTCGGTAATTTTCCCATGACGATACATTTGCACTGAGGAACTTTAGTTCGAATACTATGTTACTTTCATCATCGTTGTCCGTGTTCAAGTGCATAAAATAAATTAACAATCGGTTTGGGAGGTGAAGGCCTTCCAACGTGGCGGCTATATCATGTTTTCGCATATTCTTTCGAATGATCTTGCGGCATAATTCGGTTAAAGAAAACATATTTTTTATTATTTTTACAACGGAAAAAACTTAAGTTTATGTGCGATTGGCAACAACATATTTGCTCGTGCACAGTTATGTCAAAGCCGGGTAACATCTTGGTTCCGAAATTTTCGTGCCCTAGACAGAAATTTAAAGTTATTTTCTTCACATCTTTATAGTCCCGTGGGGTAACTTGAAAAATAGTGGATTTTGTTATTGGGTTTATTGGGCTTATATATGTGAGATTTACACAGTTGTAGTATAGGGTTTCAAGGAAGTTTTATCCCTTTAGAAGATGTCCACGGTCTATTAGAATGGAGTGAAATCTAAGGGGCCAAATTGTGGTGATGCCATTATCGTCCTGACCATAACAAAGGTTCTTTGTGACAAAATCAGGTATAAGGGCATGTTTAGTCGCTGTAATTTTTTGTATTAAGGTTTGGAATGCCAAGTTGGCACTTAGACTGGTATATTCGAGTGTTTTAGTCATCACGCGTGCACTAAAATTATAAAAAAAAAACTAAGTTTGCCCTTAATCTTAGGATTATTCTGTCTTCCAAGGTTTCCCTCGGAGATCTTAAAAGAAAATGCAGCGTGGGACAATAAAGATCTTCCACTGTTTTAATTAGGACCCATTCTCTTAAGGATTTATTAATATTATCCATGCTATGGCTCTTCTTGAGTTTCCATGAAGTTTCAATTGCTGGGTTACTACAACTTAATTGTAGGTTGCTTGCGAAACTTCCTATGTTTTTTTCAGATTGTTTACTTCTGATTTTAAGTTGATATTAGCAACGTACCATATAAGTCGCTTGTAAGTAGTAAGCATGTATAAGGTTTCACGCTAGATGGTATAAAGCGACCAATCCCTCTATATTATGGACCTATAAAGCGATCAAATACGTTATATTTGGAACCATGGACGAGATTGTGTAATGCAAGCAGACAGGTTTCTGAGGCAACACCCATTTTCTAGGGGCCAATCAGAGAGAGCGGAGGCTACTCAATGTACAATAACTTGATTAGTAATCGGATTAAAAAATAAGGAGTGATTTTCATTATAGTTCATATTAGTAAGAGAATTGAATTTAGAGAGAATAGCTTATTTGAGACGATATTAGCAAAGAAAATGAGTGGTACATTTACACTATTGGAGCTTGATGGTGGAGCAGTTAGCAGCAATGATACAAGGTCGAGATTATCAAACGACACTGTGGAAATAACACGATGATTTAGACTAAGCCTTGAATGGGACGATATGTATGCTAGATAAGTGATATCATTGATCAAATTTAAATTGGAGGAGCAATTATGCTTGCTGTGAAACTGAACATTATGCATATAAATAAACTTCAAGCTGCATTAGATGCACTAGTGAAATATATTGATGAAAACAAATTGAATCAGTGATTATTATTATTGTAATTATACTCAATAAAATTGTTTCTAAATAGAAGATATTTCTCTTTCTATAGTTGGTTAGCGTATATTTTTTAGAGTAGAAAAAGAATCCAGGTTAGTCTGAACTAGGTTGTGAGAGTGTTAGGACTCTAAAAAATGGTTAGATTTGAGAAGGAATGAATCCTGGGGAATCTTGTGTTTATGGAAAAATGTTTGATTCTAGGTGATGATTTTCTTGTGTTATCAGTTCAAAGGAAGATATTTTCTCGAGGAATGCTTATCAATATTATGAAAACTGATTATCCACCATTAGACTATTGCAGGAAGCTTTTACGCCGTGGTCCAAAGGCATTTACACAATTCATTGATATATTAATCACGACAAGACAAAATGATATTGTGTATTTGCTTTTAAACACACACACACACACTAGCTTAGGAATTTAAGACTTTTTTGCGAGAAAGATGTTGGTTCAAAGATGATTTACTCCTCTCTCTCTCTATCCTACTCAATTTGTTGATCTTAGCTCAGTTTCATTTTGGTGGTGAGAGTTTCAACACATGAAAAAATGTTCCATACATGTCCACTAGGTATGTATACACTGGGCAGCTGGTCATCATGTGAGAATTGTACAATGATCGATGCTTATGATGAAAAGTGCATATTGTGCAACCCGTGTAAATTACATAGAGGTTTTGCTGCGACACTGAACATTGTGCACATAAATAGACTTCAAGCTGCATGAGATGCACTAGTGAAATATATTGATGAAAACAAATTGAATCAGTGATTATTATTGTTGTAGTTATACTCAATAAAATTGTTTCTAAATCGAAGATATTTTTCTTTCTATAGTAGGTTAGCGTATATTTTTTAGAGTAGAAAAAGAATCCAGATTAGCTTGAAGCTGGTTGTGAGAGTGTTAGGACTTAAAGAAATGGATAGATTTGAGAAGGAGCTAATCACGGGGAATCTTGTGTTTATGGAAAAACGTTTGATTCTAGATGATGATTTTCTGGTGTTATCAGTTCAAAGGAAGATATTTTATCGAGGAATGCTTATCAATATAATGAAAACTGATTCTCCACCATCTCACTATTGCATGAAGCTTTTACGTCATCGTCCAAAGGCATTTACACAATTTATTGATATATTAATCACGACAAGACAAAATCATATTGTGGATTTGCTTTTAAACACACACACCCACATACTAGCTTAGGAATTTAAGACTTTTTTGCGAGAAAGATGCTGTTCAAGGATGATTTGCTCGTCTCTCTCTCTATCCCACTCAATTTGTTGGTCTTAGCTCAGTTTCATTTTGGCGGCGAGAGTGTCAACACATGAAAAAATGTTCCATACATGTCAGCTAGGCATGTATACACTGGGCAGCTGGTCATCATGTGAGAATTGTACAATAATTGATGAGTATGATGAAAAGTGTAGATTATGCAACCCGTGTAAATTGCATAGAGGATATGCTGTACAAATTAAAAGTTGTAATTCCTGTCTTGAAGGGGTTTGTGACTCTCATCCCAGAGGGCACCTATGCTCTAATTGCCTCTATGATAAATGTAATCAGTGGGAGAATACATATCCTGGTATGATTGGAAAGAATCCTAAATGTGATTTTAGTTTATTGCTACGAGATTGGTATCGTCGAGGCCTTAGATTATTTTGGGAGGAGAAATGCCAGGTCTACGATTCAACAGCTGGAACAAAAAAAGAATTTGGTTTCTATGTCCTCGTTGTGAAGACAATGGCTGCTATGATTATAAGCCCACTGATTTCGTATTTGGCTGTTACGGAATGTGATTCACCACTTGAGGACACTGTTTGTGAAATTGCTTCAAATAAGCAAATTGAAACATGCGAATTTTACAAAATGAATGAGAATAGTATCATTGACTACACAAAGAGATATGATAATAGTGAAGTTACACTGTACTGTAGAAAATGTGACCCTAACATTGCAGCATATCAGGATCAGTATACTGTGTATTCAGATAATGTACCTGCATTAGTTGTTCTCGACAAATACCGATACGTAGTAGAAGATGAAATCTAAAGAGTAGAAGAGTCGTTTTTTTTCATGTATATACATTAATTTTTATTAATAAACAATTTTACATACATTTTTAGAACATTTTATTTGCAGGGCACTAAAATCAATATTAAACATGCTTGAAAGTGTATTTTTCACTAAAAAGTCGTTCAATCGAGGAAAGTCAACGTAAATGTTGAGAAACCGCCTGTAGGCATAGCCACGACATCGGAGCATGAAAAAGAGTAGTGCATGAAAGCCGCATGTCTTAGTCGTTCAATCCTGTACTCTCCTCTAATTTTGATTAATAGTTTCTTACTGCTCTCAATAAAGTTGCTGATGTGTGGAGTGTAGAATTTATATGATGGGCCAAGAGGATCAAAATATTCGATATTCTTCGCTGAAAGATTGAAAGATGCAAAGCCAATGACCTGTCTTCAAAGTCGATGGACTGCTATTAACAATGATTGGGGTATTGTTAACACTTGTGATTTTTTCAATGAAGTCCGATGGTATGCAATAGGACTTGTACTGAGACATGTATCGATCCATATTAAATACACTGATTATTTGGTTTGTGTTCATGGTGCTAGGTCTAGTAGAACATTGCCGTCGGGCGTGATTTCCCAATAGGTTTCCAATTGACTCAATGATATTAGCGTGATACTTTCAGTCAAAGCAACGGCAAATTTGCACTCTAAGCGTACATTCCCTGTTTGTACTATGCTCATATCCTGGGTGCCAGATACGTCCAAAACAATTACGCCATGATTTTTTTAAAACATTGAATCGGTTATTCCATTTTCAAATAGTTGTGAATCATGATCTAGGGATTGCATGGTCAACTCATAAAGAGTTCTGTAGGATTTTTTATCAAATGATAGAGTGTACAGTGGGATTTCATTCACTTTGCACACAAGGCTAGATGGACCAAAAAAAAATAAAATCATGGGGGATGCAGTCCAGGATCCAACAGCACTGCCACTCTTCACAAAGGCCAAAGCGAGTTTTGATGGGATTACTCCAATGATAAATGATGAATCAGTATAACTGCGAGAAACATTTGTAATATGACATTAATTAGTGATCGGATTGGAGACAAGATGCTTGATATTGTTACTATTAGCTCTCATCCTTTCCATTGCCACTGCAACAGAGCTCATAACCTGTTGTTTTAGAACATGAAGAATTGCCGATGTGATAATGACATTTGCATCGGGTGATGTAGCAAAAGTTTTTCTCAAAATGATATTCGAAGGAGCTTGTTGAAACTGTATGTCAATCTTGACATTGGGGGGTAGCCATTCCGATTTATTGAATATCTCATGATTTAATTTTCCAACTAGATGATACTCTTGGGTCACTGCAGTAGTTAACTCACCGTCAGTATCAACACCTGATCGAAATTCATAGCCAGACACTGTAGTACGCCCCTTGTAATAGTCCAATCCATGACCTATTTGACGTGGACTCAGAGCTCTAACATTGCAGTTGAAATCAGGACAGACAAATTGAATTCTTCTATTGTTCATCTTAGGCAGTGACGATGGGCCGAAAACGGCAATGACGATGGAAGTGGTAGATTCTTTTTTTGATAAATGTGTTGGAACTCCCACAGCCATTAATCCTAAGGACTAGCATCTCATTTGATGACATGAAGATACCGTTGTTAACACCACCATCAAAATACCACGATAATCTCAATGTTGAGTCAGATGTATCCCAAGGATGGATTGGAAAGCCTTTAAATAAGTGTTTTGGAGTTGGGAAAAGTAGTCTGCTACTCCCAATTAGAGTGGATAGATCTATTAATGTTCCAAGTACATGTACAGGAGGTTATAATTTCATTATTCTAATGTATAACTCTATTAATGTTCCAAGTACATCTACAGGGGGCTATAATTCCATTATATTAATGGATAATTTTATTATGATCCATGCACATCTACAGGGGGTATGGCTCAACCAACTACCCTCGAAACTCAAGTTGTATTAGAGAATGAATGGGCTGATCGTCTCAGTCCTGATACACTTGAGGGTTATCACTTGTAATAAAACTACTCTTACCATTTGTAAAAGAGTAAAGCGAGTAAAACAAGACTTGGACAAAACTGTGGCCTTAAAGCAGAGAAATATGATCTTCGCCCTTCAATTGACATTTGTCGGAAATAGCATTGATAAATGGTATTAATTCACAGTAATTAGGGGAGAGGGCACATAAAAGTATTTTTCAAAATCCAGAGAAGAGAATTTCGTTGTGTTCAATTGCTTTCACAAAATATCCAAGAAAACCTGTTCATTTGCCATGAAAATACCAGGAAAACATGATCTTGTCTTTACATTTTTCCAAACCGTATTTATATTTCCACAATCTCAAAGGACATTTTAAAGGGGAAAAAGATAATTTATCTTTGAAGTCATAGTCGATGGTTCTTTAACGGAATCCAATTTTCAAATGAATTGCTATTACAAAATTCAGCTTGTATACTAAAGTTCACGGAGTTTTTTTTAAAGTAACTCAAGTTTCCGGCTCGAGTATAAATAATTTGTGCTAAAACTTACTCGTTAAATGTTAACTCGAGAATGGTGGCTCCCTGAATATAAATATATAAGTAAAGCATCAGTTGTCAGCCAGTTATTATGCAGACACCTTACAAGAAACAATTGGCTCTTGAAAGATTTTAGTTGTGAAACAAACTTATCTAAGAGATGAAAAGATTAACAGGAATAAAGATTTCCGCAAATAGGAAGTGATAGGGTTTACCTCGAAGGCTTTAATGCGTGAGATGGCAGCCCGAAAGAAAAGTCAAAGTGTATAATCTATGAAGGACGTTCAACGACTGGTACCTAAGGAGCGGGAAAAGTATTTTGGGAAAATAAGACCTTTATTAATTGAGTTTGAACTTGAAAAACGGAGACGGCAGGCACGCCAGTAAATGAAAGAACACAGGCCAAAGACAAAGACAAAGTCTATTCGAATCGCCTCAAAGCCTACCTCAGTATGTACTAGACCAAGAGTTGCAGCAAAGAAGGTTTCAGTATTTAGCAGACCTGAAATAGTCAGGATCGTAGACACCAAATCATGCAACGTATGTGTTTGAAAAAAGACCATACCAATGAATTTATCAAAAGTATTTCAAAAGCGGTACAAACCCTGAGCTGCCTAACTTCCCAATGATAAAAAAACAGCTATAAGAATTTTTTGGCAGGGTAAATGGTAGAAATTTTCAGATCTCTCCATTTTAGGGCAAAGAACCATGGATATGTTTAAGAGACTTCAACTAGATAAGTTTGTAGTCTATTTGTGACTAAATTCTTTATACTTTTGCCTTCTACATTACCCAAAACCGTCTTCCTTGTTATTTATAGAATTAACCTAATCGACCCCCTTACCTACTTGGGTACACGCAAAAACTTACACACACACAAAAACTTACACACACACAAAAACTTACACACACAAAAACTTACACACAAAAAAACTTACACACACACACAAAAACTTACACACACAAAAACTTACACACACACAAAACTTACACACAAAAACTTACACACACACACAAAAACTTACACAAACAAAAAAAAACTAACACACGAAAAAAAAATAAAAAAAACAAAAAAACTTACACACAAAAACTTACACACAAACAAAAACAAACACAAACAAAAAAACTTAAACACAAAAAAAATTAAACACACACAAAAACTTACACACACAAAAACTTACACACACAAAAACTTACACACACACAAAAAATTACACACATACAAACTTACACAAACACAAAAACTTACACACACACAAAAACTTACACACACACAAAAACTTACACGCACACAAAAACTTACACACACAAAAAATTACACACACACAAAAACTTACACACACACACAAAAACTTAAACAAACAAAAAAACTTACAAACACACAAAAACTTAGACACACACAAAAACTTACACACACAAAAACTTACACACACAAAAACTTACAATCACACAAAAACTTACACACACAAAAACTTACACACACACAAAAACGTACACACACAAAAACTTACACACACACAAAAAAACTTACACACACGCAAAAACTTACACACACACAAAAACTTACAGACACACAAAAACTTACACACACAAAACTTACACACACACACAAAAACTTACACACACACAAAAACTCACACACACAAAAAATTACACACACACAAAAACTTACACACACAAAAACTTACACACACACAAAAACTTACACACACAAAAACTTATACACACACACAAACTTACACACACAAAAACTTACACACACACAAAAACTTACACACACAAAAACTTACACACACACAAAAACTTACACAGACAAAACTTACACACACACAAAAACTTACACACATACGAAAACTTACACACACACTTTGTTACTCTTGGAGTTCAGTAAAAAACGGACGGTAGAAATCTCTAGGCTATTAGGGTGCTTTCACACTGCGCTGTAGAACCGTTAAGCGCAGTGTACAACATTGAATAGCAAATCCCCTAGTGATTATGTAAATCACCCCTCGTGTCATTACACTTGGCCAAACAACAACAACAACAACAAATAAATCAACCTTGAAATCAGTAGAAAGGGGGGTACCAGCACAAACGGGACTCCATATATGGGCATAGAGTCCCTAGAGAGAACACCTGTGCTGTCAGTCCGAATCCCACACCATATATGGGCATAGCGTCCCTAGGGGAAATGGATTTCCGAGAAATTGATTGCGTAATCGAAGGGGAAGTGAATTTATGAGGAATTGATTTGTTGGAGTTCGTCCAGGAGAATTGTCTCCGGGCGAAGTCTGCACATGCGCATTAACGGTGGGGAAGAGATATATTGATCTACAACTCATGACGGGGCACCATATATGGGCATAGAATACTGAACGAACACCATGCTGCCATCTACAATTTAGTTTAATGCCGACGGGGCACCATATATGGGCATGGAATCCCCAGGGAGAACACGTTTCCGAGAAATTGATTGCGTAACCTAACCTAACCCAACCCCATGAGCTCGTGACGGGGCATCATATATGGACATAGACTCCCTAGGGGAAATGGATTTCTGATAAATTGATTGCGTAATCGAAGGGGAAGTGGATTTCCGAGAAATTGATCGCGTAATCGATTGGGAATTTTATTGATCCGATAACGGGAAACAAATCACGTGTCTCCTTCTAGGCCAATCAGAGGGCTGGTTACATATTAGTGGTGGAGGATAGCAGAGAATATAAGGAAAGGATTTTGGCTATAGTTTTTTTTATTAGTCTATGAATAGAATTCAGAGAAGTGAGAAGAACCGTTTGACTTTACTCATTTGGATATTCATTTGTGTTGATGATGACGAGTGGAATGTTTACCCTATTAGAAGTTGACAGTGGAGTTGGTAGCAATAGTACAAGAGCACCAAATATTGCGGTGGCAATCACGAGAGGATCACGGCTTTGTCTGGAATGGGATGAAGTATATGCAAGATATGTGATATCCTTGAGCAAATTTAAAATGGAGGATCAATTATGTTTCGCTGCTAAAGTTGATATAGCATATGTGAATAGACTTCCATGTGCTTTAAGTGCATTAGTGAAACATATCGAAGTCAATAAACTATATCGCTAATTGTACATGCTTAGTATTTTTGTTGTTGTTGTAATTATTCAATAAAATTGTTTCGAAATCAAAAATGTTCCCTTTCTTTTCTGGTTAGGTTAGAAGGTTATGGCTAACGATTCATCGTCAGTCTAGAGTCAACAGTCAGAGTGAAAGGATTGAAAAATGAATAAATTTGAGAAAGAAAGAATTAGATCGAATCTAGTGTTTATGGAAAAACATTTGATTTTGTATGATGATTGTCTCGAGTTATCTCTTCAACGCAGGATATTCTCTCGGGGAACACTTGACAATATAATTAGGACTGATTCTCCCCCATTGGACTACTGTATGAAGCTTTGCCAATGTGACTCAAATGCTTATACACAATTTATTGTTATATTAATTGGAATAAAGCAGAATAATATCGTGGATACACTTTTGAAATCATTGCCAATAGATTCAATGTAGATGGCTCCCCCCACCATTTGAAAGAGGTGACGTCACAGAGTTACTCCTTTCTCATTCCTCCACCCTGAATTTATCCATTGGCAGGGACGATCAGTTTCGTTTTAGCTGTGAGAGAGTCAAGTGTCATTGGAAACCAAAAAAAAAAAAAATGTTCTACACATGTCCACTATGCATATACACTCTTGGCAACTGGACTCAATGTGAGAATTGTACAATTATTGATGACTATAGTGAAAAGTGCAAATTATGCAATCCTGGTAAATTACATAGAGGCTATGCAGTACAAATTAAAGGATGTAATTTATGTCTTGAGGAGATTTGACAAACGAAACTCAGAAAGGAGAGAAAGTAACAAAATGAAAAATAAAATCAAAAAGTGTGAAAAAACGAGGATTTTGTCAGCCAGCTAACCATGAAGATTACAAAATATAAGCAAATATTTCGACAAAGACCTTCACCAAGTTGTCCTCAGTGCTAAACAAAAAAAGAAAAAAAAACGAAAATCTAAACTTTAGAAGTTTACTGTACAAAGACAGAACAGACACTGAATAAAAAACCAGGCAGGAATCAATGAAAATGAATTTACCAAGATGATTGGGCAAAGATCTTTCGTCTTGCAATAGTTTTAGCTGGTCTACAATTTCAGTTTTCATTAGATATGCAAATAGGTTCTTTTAAGTTTTTTCGGGTGAAAATATTGATTGAGTCCTTCAAGATTAAACTGTCGTATATTGGGCTTAATGAAATATCTCCAGTATCTCTATTTATTGCTAAATTTTGGTTCATATATTTTTTTTATCTCAACTACCTCCTTAAAAGTTTGTGGTCCGCCATTAACAGTTGATATTAAGGTTGCCTCGTCAAATAGAACTAGATGGGTCGGGTTTACGAATATATGGGAAGCCAATGCCGAATCAAAGTTGTCATTGTTATTTTTTAATCTCAGGGACTTATCTATTGAAATTTTGTGCTCATGCAAACGTTCACCTAGTTGTTGATGGGTCCTACCAATGTAAGATTTTCCACAAGAACACGGGGTTCTGTAGACACCACTACCCAGAACAGGGTCTGTTTTATCCTTTCCTGAGTTAAAAAAATGTTCAAACTTTTGTTCGGTTTTGAAAGAAACAGAGAGATTATGTTTATTTAAAAATTTTCCAAGTTTATCTTCAAGTTTCGGGATGTATGGTAAAACGATGAAAGTTTTTTTCTCAATTGCCGGTGTAACTGAATCAAGGGGGACAAGCTCCCTATTTTGTTCTTTTATCTTTTTTAATCGTCAATCTATTATGTTTTCAATGAGTTTGATTGGGTAACCATTGCAAAAAAGAATATCCTTGACATAATTTAGTTCAGAATTTATATGATTACGAGAACAAATCTTTAAAACTTTGTCGACTAAAGAGATTATTACCCCTCTTTTCACAGAAGGAGGGTGATGGGAAGAGACATGTAGATATCGATCATTATGAGTCGGCTTTCTATATATAGAAAATTCAAGACTAGGATTAGTTTTTATAATAAAAACATCTAAGAAAGGCAGCTTACCTGAATCTTCGAGTTCCATTGTGAACTGGAGATTCGAATCAAAAAAGATTCGAAACAAAACGAAACCAGATAGAGTGTTTTAAGTGGAAACTATTCAAAGCAGACTGTTCTATTAAATCCATGTAAAAATTTGCCAAATAAGGAGACAAGACAGTGCCCATGGATAAACCCATTATTTGAAGAAAAAATTTGTTTCGGAATTTAAAATACGAGGAATACTTGTTGCAAAGACGGACAAGGGTCATTATTGTATCAATTTCCAAAGTTTTGTAATCCGATAAAGCTGAATTTTCCTCTAATTTTCTTTGTACAGCCTGGTCACATTTATGAACATTGCATGAAATGTACATAGAAACTGCATCAAAACTAGATACGACGGTATTTTCTATTGTACTTTGTTATTTTAACTTCTCAACAAGATCTAGGGAGTTTTTAATATAGTATTTCTGTGTACTTAAAATAGGCTTAAAAATGATGGTTAAGAAGCTTCCTATACCCGTAACTGAAGAACAATAACATGCTACAATTGGACGTAACAGACTATCTTTCTTATGGATTTTAGCTGGCTGACAAAATCCTCGTTTTTTCACCCTTTTTGATTTTATTTTTCATTTTGTTACTTTCTCTCCTCTCTGAGTTTCGTTTGTCATGTATAGCCAGTGTGGTCTAAGAATGTATTTGAGGATATTTGTGACTCTCACCCTAGAGGACATCTGTGCTCCAATTGTCACTATGATAAATATGATCAGTGGGAGAATACTTACCCCGCTATGATTGGAAAGAATCCCAAACGTGATTTTAGTTTTTTTTCTACGAAATTGGTATCTTCGTGGATTTAGATTGTTCTGGGAGGAAGAATCTGGTCTACAATTCAACTGTTGGGATAACAAGACAATTTGGTTTCTACGTCATCGTTGTGACGACACTGCCTATTATGAATATAAACCAATTGATTTTTATTTGGCAGTTACCGATTGTGATTCACCATTTGAAAATACTGTATGTGATATTACTTCAAATAGGCAGATTGAAACTCGTGAAGTTTATAATATGAATACAAATAGTATCATTGGCTATACAAAGAGATATGACAAGAGTGAAGTTAGATTATACTGTAGAAAATGTGACCTTTACTTTGCAGTCAATCAAGATCGATATACAGTGAATCCGAATGATTTACCGGCCTTAGTGGTTCACGACAGTTGCCTATACACAGAAGAAGAAATCTAGAGTGAAGATTTAAAGACATTGTGATGGAAGAGCTCTCATATATCATTTAACGATGAATCTAATTATTGTTATGCATAATGAGTTCTATATTGTAATCATGCAATAAATTTGTTTATACTATATTTACTTTTCCCCATACTAGATATGTATAGAATAAGGATACCAGGAGAGAGACTTCTGTAGATGAATAGTTCAGTTTGATTAGATCATCCCAATAGAGTACTATCAGTCCACAGTCAAGTTTTCTATCAAAGATAAAAAATAGAACATTCATCTAATCATTTACTCGTCGAAATATCGATATTTTCAACAGTTTTTATATATATAATGTCAGGTTCATACCACTCAATATCGCTATCATCATCTTCCTCCACTACCATAATATCTATGAGAGGGGGTGGTATACACTCAATCTCAGGAGACACCCCCTCAAATAAATCGTCACGTACTCGAAGTTTCGGTAAACTGGGTGTCAATTGCCCGACATCTTCAACCTGACACATTCGGCCCGAAGGCCCCATCCTCAATAGATCCTCTGACATACAAGTGCAGAGAAGCTCCTCTTCCTCCTCAACTCCTCAAATTCCTCAACTTATAGATTACAGCAGAGGTGCCCCGTCAGAAATTAGAGAAGCCTCCCTACTTCAATCGATAAGCCATTTTTCATTCGTTGATTTGCTTTCTATTTGTCCGTAAGAAACCATACCTGAGGGGTTTCCCAGAGGAGTGGAATTATCTGTTGCCTAAAATTATTTTGAATGTCAGGCACAATCCTTAAAATTGATACCCCAAAACGTTCTCTTCAAGAAGAAGGAGCGTAATATAATCCGAAAATGTAGACAATGAGGAATATGTTCCAGACTTTAATTATAATTAACGGTTATTGATAATTTGTTATCATTTTTCTTGCAAGGAAATGAATAACAAAAATTATTAACAAATTCTATTGCTATAAGTACAGAATGGAGATAATGTTAGCCCCTCCGATGTATTACTTATATCTTAAGGGCTTTTTTGTTGTTTATCACTTTAGACTAACTAATAAAAAGTAATTAATATTAATAATGACGGTTGAAGTCTGGAACCGCACCGAATGCTGTATCAATTACTCAGTAGTCTGTACATGTGAATTTGATTGTATTGATGCAGAATCAGCCTTGTTCATGTGATACGGACAATTCACTTGTAGAAACTTCAAAATATAATAGTGACATGTGGTTCAAATAGGCTATGGTCCTTGAACAGTCAGGCCTTATATACGTCAGTATTTGAGCAGATTCTGTCAAATGTCTATGCATCTGAAAAAAATTGACATTTTAATACAGAACTATTTATGCCAGATATCTATTAAGCCCGGCAGTGGTGGATCCAGGAGGAGGGGGCGTGCACCCCCTAACGTGGACTAAAGTAGTGTAATTTACTTAATTAACATAAGTTTGCGTTAATTAAACTTGCTCCTAACGCAAGCTTATCGGATCAGGTCATACCAAAACTCTTATTTGTAGTGATTTTTCTTCGTTTCAAGCTTGATTTGCATATTCAATTTAAATTTCACTCGTTTTAAGATTTATTTATTAATTTACATTAATATCTATTGTATGTTTGCTTGCATTGATTGTTTATTTAATTTCTGTTCGTTTTAAGTTTCATTTATAGGCTACTTCAACAGAATTTTTTTTTCATTTTAAGCTTGATTTTCATATTCAGTCTAGCATTGATCGCTTTAAGATCTATTTATTCATTTATATTATTACTTGTTGTATGTTTTTGCTATGATTGTTTATTTTATTTCTTTTCGTTTTGGGTTTCATTTATTCTTTAATAGTAATTTCTGGTCGTTTTGAGTTTGAATTAAAAAAAAAAAAAAAAAATAAAATATTAATAAAAGTATCAAAACTGGTATAAAAGTAACAATTTAAAAGTGAAAAAATGGGTTTGTGTCAACCTAGGAGTTTTTATTATCTGATATTTGAACTATTTTCAACAAAACTGCTATTTCAAAATTTTCATCGGTTGGGTTTGGGGAAAAAAGGCGTGTGGGACTAATTAAGCTTCGGTCTCTTTTGACTCTTTAAAACTGAACAAGAAATTTCTATTTTCAATCAAATGAGCCTTCTCTGAAGTTTATACGAGTATCCCTTCTGTAAGAACCATATTTATCCCCAGAATATAACTTACAACGCCTGTCCCTGGGCCCTGAGGGGTTTTGTCGACCCTGGAGTTTTAATATCTGATTGTTGAACTGTTTTTAACAAAATGGTCACCTCAAATTTTTATCGAATGGCATTTTTCTTTTTTTTTACAAAACAATAACAAAGAAATGGGTTACGTCAATGGAAATTCTTTTGCATGTTTTCATGCATCTTGTTGTTTTCTCCTTTTTGCTATATTTATTAAATGCATTATAGCGGGCCAGAAAGTGTACAGCTAGCTCTTTTTCTTTATCTGACAACAAGAAAGAAACAAAACAGATATAAAACTAAAATCAATTCTACAAAATCGATTAACTTAAAAAAATTCTTTAACGGATTTTCGAGCATCTTACTTATTTCTGTATACTATTTTTTATTATTATGTTTGTTTTAGCATAAATAATGGCCGATCAAGAAAATGAAGAAATATTTTTTGATGCCTTGGGATCCCCCTCGACGGTGATTGAAGGTGAGGCTGAGCTTTTTTAAACTACTGATTTTTCTTTTTTAAATTAACTAATTGAAAAAAATTAATTACAATCCTATAGCTAACTAAAGTAAGTGAGAAACAAAGAAAATAAGCTTTGAATGAATTTATTGTTTCAATGATAAAACAAATCTCAACTTTTAGAGTATATGTACATAAATTGAATATTAGTCGGGTTTTGTACAGGTCCAGAAACATTCAGTACATTTCACTGAGCAAATTACCTGCAGAAGGAGGGAAAAACTTAAATTCGAGAAGAAAAAAGTCCTAAACTTTTCTTGTTCATTTATTTTTTTGCTATTTAAGAGCCTCTTCTCCAATATCCTGAAGGCTATCGTGGAATATTCGTATTGGTTGTCCTTTCATCTGTCCTTTCAGATAATTTTTCCAGAGAGTTTAATGAGAATCCTTCTCCCTCAGATTTAATGAATATAGTCCCAGTTCAATCAAATTTGATTGAAAATGAAATGTCTTGGATGGATTTACATAGCCCTAGCACATTAGAGGCTATGTTAAGCGAACTGGGAGATTTTAGTAAACACACCAGCCCTTTTGTTGAACAAAGTGGGGAGGGGGTTCAAATAGTGACATACAAGGGAGGGAGAGGGTTTAGCTGGTGATGATATACAAGAGGGAGAGGGTTTAGGTGGTGATGATATACAAGAGAGAGAGGGTTTAGTTGGTGATGATAAACAAGAGAGAGGGTTTAGGTAATGATGATATACAAGGGGAGGGGGTAATGATACATACTTCTCATTCCCACCAGAATTTCAGAAAACAAATTCGATTCTGAATACAATAGACCTATTCCCTGCAACCTTTGGCTATCCATTTAATACACTTATGGCGGGAAATTTTATAACCGACCCCATATATTATTCATGAATATGTAGAGAAGAAAATTTGTGCATTTTTAGAAAACCGGATTTAAGCGTGGGGGGGGGGGGGGTCGGGACAGTATCAAAGGCTCAATTGTTTTAAAAATACTTTATCTAAATAAGTCATAGAGAGGTGTATGACCATTATGTGCACACCGAAATTTTTGTGGTGTATCATCATTTGGAAAATTATGGGAGTGTATTTATGCAATGGGTCGACAATACTGTCACTCATCTCGAAAATTATATTGTGAGTAATAGTGGTTCCGTAGTTTTATTTGTTGAAAATTTAAGTGTAAATATATGTAAATTTAAATCCTTGTACCCATAGTAAACTTGAACCTTCGCCTTCCTTGGCCATTGTACCTTGCACACATTGTAAAAGAGCGACAACATGAGTTTTTTGGAAATTTCAATTACTGAACTCCTCCCTCGCAATATTCTTATTCAGGAAAACATTTCTCTTTTTTCTGTGTAGCAGAACCATATTCGGGTCTATGCTCGTGAATATTGTAAAGTTGGGGTCGGCGATAATTCGTGCAAATTCTTTGGGGTAAGTTACAACGTAAAAATGCGATCTGTTTCATACGCTTTCACATATTTTTCCAAAAGCTGAATGTAAAATAAGTTTATACATTTCTTTTTGAACTTTACTTTTTGACTGTGAGCTTTTACTCTGACGCACAAAGAGACAGCTTTAACACTATGCAATTGTTAGAAATAGTCGAGACGTTGGATGAGAATGATTTCATGATCAAAGCATTGACTAAATTAATTGTCACTGCAAATGGAGCTATTTCCCGTTTGAGAAATACCCACTACCAAAGGATATTATCAGCAGAGGATCGCCTGGCCATTAAAAATAAGAAAATATGTTGGGCATGTAAGGGGGAATTTGAAGAGGGGACTAAGGGGGAAGGAAATAGGGGAAAAAGACTAAGGGAGGGTAGGGGAAAGGTAGGGATCACAATCACCTATGACAGAAAACAGCTTCAGGGGGTAGTAATTTTCGTGGTGTAGCACACCAATTGTGCAATGTGAATATAAGCCAGCAGTTTTTTATACCGGTTTTCATTCATAATTCAAATTATGATTTCAAATTTATTTTACCAGCTCCGGCACGTATGAACAGGGAGGGAGGGGAAGCAGAGAGTCCAGGGGTAAATAACGCATTTACCTACAATATTATCCGCAAATCTGCTCGGAAGCTGGTGCTTTTAGAGTGGAAATGGAAGGTAGTGAATAAAGGGCATAGGTTCTGGAATAAAATCCATTTTTTAGATTCTTATAGGTTTTCCCCAAGGCTCTCAGCCAACTAATTCAAGTGCAGAAAAGTGACAATTTTGATATTTTCCCTCATTTCGATACATTTCCAGTGAAATATATGACTTACTGACACGTAAAGGCATATATGAATATGACTATTGCTGCTCTGGCGCAAGGTTAAGTGAGGAAAAAACTTCCTCCCATTGATGCATTTTATAATTTACTTACCGATAGTGAATGCACTGACGAGGACAACGAATTTACCAAAAGGGTATGGGCTAAGGGTAATTGTAAAAATGGTTGGGATTATTGTAGAATGTACTTGGCCAGTGATGTACTGACTCTTTTGGACATTGTGTGCAAAAACACATCAAATTTATTCAGAATTTGGGCTATACATTGGCTATTACTTTCAACATCACACCTCGTTATGGACTCAATTCTAAAAATCAGTAGGGAGGAAATAGGTTTGATCACCGATGTGGATTAACACCTATTTGTAGAAAGATATATGAGGGGGGATATTTTTTTCATGGGGATTGCATCCTAACAACGGATCCAACTGGCCAGAACTCTGCTAAGGGTGTAAAGTCCAATGCTCTTTTTCTTGACATGAACTCATTGTACCCCTCGGCGATTTCTCACTACAGTTTACCATGTGGTAATTACAAATGGCTTGAAAATCCTTCTGACATCCCCGACATTCACACTGTCGCGGAAAATCATTCACAAGGATGGTTTTTTGAAATTGATGGACAAATACCATTGGAACTTCACGACACTGTAAAAGATTTTGTTTTTACGCGCGTGAATTGACCTGTGACCAAGGACTCATTTATCCCATAAAATCAGTCTTTGGTTGAGAATATGGGCATGCACTGGGCCCCCTCCAAGCAGAAATTAATTGCCGATCTGTACCCTAAATATAATATCTTTGTTCACCACGTTCTATTGTGATGGATGACGAACAGTGGTTTCAGGATCACAAAAAAACACAGGACCATGTAATTTGATCAGACATCCTACTTGAAGACGTTTATTGACACCTTCGTCAGTAAACACTCAAAGGCAAAAAGTAAAGTTCAAAAATAAATGTATAAACTTATTTTAAATTCAGCTTTTGGATAAATGTGTGAAAGCGTATGAAACAGATCACGTTGTGACGTCGTAACTTGCCCCAGAGAATTTGCACGAATTATCGCCGACCCCAACTTTACAACATTCACGAGCATAGACCCGAATATGGTTCTGCTACACAGAAAAAAGAGAAATGTTTTCCTGAATAAGAATATTGCGAGGGGGAGTTCAGTACTTGAAATTTCCAAGAAACTCATGTTGTCGCTCTTTTACAATGTGTGCAAGGTACAATGGCCAAGGAAGGGGAAGGTTCAAGTTTACTATGGGTACAAGGTTTCTCTGTTGTTAAAAGTTAAAGCCGCAAATTTATTGAATGATTTGGAAAATGGGGTACACACTGGCCCACGGATGGATTTCACGAATTGGAATGAGAGCATCTACCCAGAGTTAGCGAAATGCCAGGCCCCTAATCAACTATTAACGTTAAAGTTGGAGACGCGGAGTGATTTAATATCCAATAGGGTGTTCCCCGGTCCAAAAGTATACTCTGTGGAAACACACGGCAAGGATGTAAAACAGGCGTGCAAAGGGGTGTCTACACACTTTGTAAAAAATAATTTAGACATGAGCGTCTATAGAAACTGTGTAGACAGTTGTCTAGTACCAAGAGCAAAATTGAAGGCAATTCGCTCTCTACAGTATAGGAACTATACTGTTAGAGTGGAGAAAAATGCCATGTCTTGCATATCCGACAAGGTCATATCCGGGCCAGCCTTCGGCCCGGAGGGGTGGGGGCCCTTGAGGGGGATTCTCATCTTTTAAATGTTGTAAATATTATTTTCTCATATTTTTCTATTCTAATGTGTTCAACTGTGCTGCTGCTGCTATTGTTTTCGCTGTATTTTAAGTTGTTTTGTCAATAAATGAAAAATGTTGTTCTTGCTGTTGTTGTTGCTATTGTTGTACAAAAAGTGCTGTTAATAAATGAAAAATATTGCTATTGTTCTCGCTGTATTTTAAGTAGTTTTTTTTGTCACTAAATGAAAAATATTGTTCTTGCTATTATTGTTATTGTACAAAAAGTGTTGTTAATAAAAGAAAAAAATATGTTTTTGTTATTGCTATTGAATAACGTACTAGGTAAATCTATGAGAAAATTATTATTATTATTTATTCATTAGACAAGTATGGTTTACAGTTAGTTGTAGTCCAACTGTTGTCAACAGCAGCAGCAGCAGTAGGTATCAATTTAAAACAAAATTCAGGTCGTTTTTCTGTGGCCCATCAATGTCTGGGAAAACGACACTTTTAGCTAAATAATTAAAGATTGTAATAAAGTGTTTTTGGAAACACCAAAGAAGATTTACTATTGCTATATTATTTGGCAGGAGTCCTCTGACCGATTAAAAGCTATTGCCACAGCTACGTCCATGCCAAAACGATTCATACGGGGACTTGACGTTTTCAATAGTATTGAGTCAAACTCATGGCTGATTATTGATTATTTAGCTGAATCGATTGAACAGTTCTCACAGGAAATGGTACAACTGTTTACTGTTAGCTCTCATCATGAACACTTTTCCATAAACCTAGTTCTACACAATGTATTTCATCAGAGCAAGTGTATGAGAACCCTTGCTTTGAACTGCGCTATCTATATTATCTACCGAGTTGTTCTTGATTCAAGTTCTCTAATAACTCTAAATAAACAAATATATCCAGGTGCTCCCAAATTTCTACTTTCAGCGTAAAGCCAGGTGCCAAATAAGCCCTATGGGTACACTTTGCCAGATCTTAATCAGAATACATCCGAGGATCTACGTGTAGTCACATATATTTTCTACAAATAAATTACTGTATATCTTCCAGTGAAATGTAGAAAAGGCTATTAGTTGCCACCATGACATTGAAGAAACTATACGAAAATAGACACTTATTTTCCGTTCTAGGCACTTCGAAACCCCCACTCAGGAAGGCCGTACTCAAACATGGTGTTGACAAAGAATTTTTTAATCTAATATCTGAACTTTGTTTAAATTTAACTGAGGGCAATGTACACTTGCCAGAAGGTGTTAGATAACAGAAAAAGCAACATCATTCCACTGTACGTGTCTTGGCTTGCAAAAACAAAGGAAAAATTTTTAAAAGTAAAGGTCTCCTTCAAGTGGAGGGTAGCTTTTGTACACTTTTACTACCAATAATCGCAGTACTTGTAAACAGTTTTGTCTAGATGGCTAAACCCTATAAATTGACTCCACTAGAACTTGTCATCTCACCAGTTGAACACTTTGAAGGCAATCTAAGCAAATTCATTAATGATGAAAACATTGCCGATGATAAGAAGCTAGTTTTACTTTAAGATGCACTGCTTTCTGTGGCCAAACATAGACCTTATCGTGAGAGACCCGCCGTCACCGTCACAGATCCCCATCCCCCCCAAACAGGAAACATCTCCTGAAGATTCTGCAGCAGCAGCAACAGCACGATCAAAGAAGAAGGAATTGAACTCTGTAGTTACATTAATTGTAAACCTATTGCCATTGACCTATCGAGAACAGAGTAAAAGAGTATTAAGATATCTCATGTTGGAAAGTGGTGGTAGTGGTGATGATTATCCTCAAGTTCAAGTCGATAGCACTGGGAAACGAATTATAATTCAGGGAAAAAGTTATTATGTACTTGATTTAGTTTATGATACGTTTACAAATCGTAAAGGACTGTTATCATTTCACAATAATCTATACACCTTTCTAAATACTTCAAACTTCCCCAAAAGTCTTATCGGCAATACGCAAATTCTAAAGAAATTAGGAGAATATAGTAGAGGTGCCAGTCCTCTAGCAACGCCAACAACATTTACAAAAGAAGAAGATTTTAAATCAATCTTGGAAAATACTAGCACTCCCAGTAGAAGCAGCAGCAGCAATAATTTGATAACACCAATGATGACGGCTAGAGAAAACTGAAGACGTATTGATATCAACTCACCGTCACATGCACCAGCCTCCAGTGTGCAAAAGGGAAGTGGACATAACACTATGTGTTTGTGTTCAAAATAGATGAAGTTTTAAAACATGTCCATAAAAATATTGGTGAAGGGGGAAGTCTAAGTTCCCCCACAGCGCCTTCTAAAGTTGCCTCTGGCATAGGTGGCAGCACATTAAAAATGCAAAAGAGTATCTAGAAAATGAACCAAGTTACACTCTGCTTCGGAATCGCAGGCTTCGTGGCAAACAATATTGACAAACTAAAGCCTTTTTCCCTCTGCATATAATGCAAACTGATCTTTTAACTCTATATGAGATTCAACGGCATCACAATACACCCTACAAATATATTCTAGTGGAAATCAGTTTCTTTAGTTGCTATGCATATGCCATTCTATTGTGATCAAAGAGAGGTGTTGAAGTTGCTCAGGCTTTAGAAAGTATTCTCGAACAGGATTGCTATAGAAAAATTTAATCGGATCGCGGTAGCGAGTTTGTTAATCCACATGTGCAAAAGTTTCTATTGAAATATAATAGAACTGCGTTAATTCTTTAGCGATTACTCTTCTTCAGGGCAATATGTTTATCTAGGTTCTGAAACAGAATAATATTTTTTATTGTTAAGTTCAAAGGATATTAATTTTCTTAGCTAGGTTTCTTAACCTTTCGTAGATGTGTTGCATGAAACTCATGAAATGGTTGTCTAGATTTCTATTTTGGACTTTTCTGAGCTAGATTTCCTAACGTTTCGTAGGTGTATGTCAAGTTTTATTAATAATATTTGATTTTCTAATAAAGTTGGGTTTTAATTTTCAGAAATAAGAAAGTCTATGTTTAAAATACATCTGATTTTATTAATAATATTTGATGTCCTTTTAATAGTTGGATACATTTTTGCATTTAAAAAAAAATAAGGTTTTTTTTTCATGTAATGAATTTCAATATGTTTTTATCTGTAAAACTATTGCATGATTCTAAAAGACACAATTTTCTAGATATAAAAAAGTGCTTTATTGAAATAATGCATTTACACGTAAATCTATACAAAATATAGTTTTTAAGATTATGACTTCATCATCTTCAATCGATGGTGATGTCTCGATGGTGACATCATCTTCATCATTGATAAATGTCTCCTTTATTGCTTCTTTCAGTCTTTTAGTGGGTGGAGGGAGAAACTCCATAGTATCTTCATCCAGCTGCATATCCTCAACAATAGCTTCTTTCCGTCTTTTAGTGGTTGGGTGGGAGAAACTCCCTATTATTATCATCCTTTGCCAGCTGAAGTGTTTCTGGAGTTTCATCTTTCTCCCCCCGGTCTAGTGACTTTTCTATATTGGATATTGTAACCTCATTCTCTACACTTAATTCTAGATCCCTCCACTGACTATCGTCAAAAACAGATTGTGCCTCCTGGAACTTAAAAATAAAATATGAGGATCATGTTAGTGAAGTTAAACGAATCTAAGTTGGGTACATTTTTGCATATTTTTTAAAAAAAAAGCTGGATTTTAATTTTAAGAAATATGAACGTCTCAGTTTAAAAGACATCTGATTTTATTATTAACATTGATTTTTTTTAATATAGTTGGGTTCACCTGAACCCATCTCAGGTTTTTTCATACCCGAAAATTACGACTTTCTAAATTTTTATTTGTTTTTTTCAGAATAAAGAAGATTTTAGTACAGTATCACATTCGCACTATCGTTGCCACGTGGGAATGTGATTTTGTTGCTGTTTCAAATACAATTCTACGACTTTTTAATATTATTCTCACTACTCAAAGGTCCAAGAAATATTTTGCTATATATTTACATATTAGGGAGGTGAAATAGAACCTTTTTACCATCACTCTTACCAGGTTTTTTCATACCCAAGAATTACGACTTTCTAAATTTTTCATTTGGATGTTTCAGAATAAACAAGATTTTAGTGCAGCACCACAGTCGCACTATCGTTACCAAGTTGGAATGTGAAAAAAAACCACTAGTATTATTATAGTAAATTTTCAATTGATCGATGAATATTCTACCGAAAATCTTTTTTTCGAGATTTCAAATTGAATTCTATGACCTTTTTAATATTCTCACTACTCAAAGGTCCAAATGCAAGAACTTTTATTTGAATTTTATTTAATCTATACACAAATATCTAAAATTTTGTCGTGATGATAACCGAAAAGTTCGGTGTCCTTTTTGCACGTCCTATATTTATGAAGAGATGTTTTCCTTTTCATATCTCGGGTTATCAAGTTGAACTTCCTTTGTTTGCACCAATAACATCTCGCATCTTTGACAATGTCATTGGGGTTAACTGGGTAGTATTCTATTTTTGGCTTCGTTAAGGAGTTCAGAAATTAAAAGTTCTTTTTGATTTTTTTTTCAAGCAGTTCGATGTATCTAGTACTATGTTAAATACGTAACCTACTGAGTTCTAAGTGCCAAGGACATTGTAATGGGATCGATTTTTAACTGATTAAATTCATATTTGATTAAAACAGAAGAACACACCAACACTCTTTGCCAAATTTCGTCAATATATGCACCACACATTTGTCCAACAGTCACAGAACCAACAGGTTGAGCATTTTTGGGGTTGCTAAAAAATTCGTCCAACTGGAAAAGGAGATCATCAAATTTAGCTTGATAGAGAACCGGAGGATTTGACAGGACTTCAATTATTCTGATGTAAATACTGGTTGTGCATGCTACACAAGTGATGGTGGCAATCATGTCTGATGACTCTTGCAGCAAGACTGGACTAGAGCATCTTTCAACCTCCAAATCTGTTGTAGATGCACCCACACCCGGTTCTTCAGGGTATACAATATGCCTGTCGCCGAGTGAATTCATGGCAAACTCAGGTCTTGCGACCTCCAGCCAATCGTCAGGCAATGCTTCTGAATACATATTCCGATACTCCTGCTCAATATTGCCTGAAAACATTCCATTCGTATGTCCTTCTAAAACCTCCTTAACCCTTTCGACTACCTTTCGTTCATCTTCTGTAACAGGCAGATCACGCATAGTTCGAGTCAAATCACGCAAAGCTTCGGCAAAGGCAGCTTCACTCGCTATGAACTCGTTAGCAAATACTCCACCACTTGCGTAGGTTTTGTCGCCCACATCAACTTTTGCAGAACATCCAACTTTTGCTTTGACCGTGTTGACAGTACACAAAAGGTTCTTCTGTCGTGCGATTTCCTCCACCTTTTGTCTTGAAGTTATGTTTTCCTTGTTTTTGGTTCTATGTTGAGCAATACTGGCATCAAAACGTGGTCTTTGGGGACCCGTAGGGGCTTGCGGCATATACCGAGGCTTTTGAGGTTGGGGCACAGGATGTCGTATGGGGGGTGGGCTCGGAGCTAGTCTAAATTCAGTAGTTCGATGTTGGAAATTTGGCTGGAAGCGCGGTGGCACAGGAAATCGACCACCCCTTCTCATTCTATTCGGCAGGTTTGGATACCATGTCGGTCTTGAATATGTCGAATATGCCTTTGGAGCAGTCCTTCTTGCTGGTTTAGGTTTGGATTTTTTCTGACCTTTCACGAGGGACACAATGTGAGCCATACTTTCGTCCGCTGATGCTATAGCCTTTTCCCCTTCAGAACGTTGGACTATTCTGAAATATTTTTGATGGGCTAGGAGTAACGACCTTATATTTGAATGGCCAAGTGCTCTGTAGGGAATACGAATGCCGAACAGTTGTTGATAGTTTTCGTCTAGCTTCCATATTAAAATTCCGTCTTCCTCAACAACAAGGGACACATTGATGTTTTTGACCACTGTTTCTTCATCCATGATTGTATCTTTTAGCTATATTCAACTCGTTAATGTATCCTGAAACTTGGGTTAAATTTTAAAACGCAATAATTAACTTTTAGTTGAACTCTTTGTTGACGATTTGCGAACAGCGTGCCCGAGTGGAGGCGGAACTTCGTGTGTAGGGATCTTAAATTAACGGTACAAACGGGGAACTCGCATTAACGGCCATACTGCGTCGAAATCAGATTGAATGGATTCAGGTTCCCTTGAGAGCGATTGAAGCCACAAGGACAATCTATTTAGAGAAATACTAGCATAAAGAGAATAAAATAAGGAAGTGATGCATTTATTTACTCACATATCGAACAGAGCTTTTGGTATATCAATACACTTGCAGTAATTGGCACTGGGTTAAATCTGCACACTAGTAATAAAAGTAATGTTCAGTACTTCGGTCTATTAATTATACACAGATTCAACATGAGTGAATAATTCACAAAACAACTTATAAGAGATTCCTCATAGACTGAAAAAAGACTCCAATAAAAGGCTGATGCGAGACTTCAAAGTCTTTTTTCAGTCTATGAGGAATCTCTTATAAGTTGTTTTGTGAATTATTCACTCATGTTGAATCTGCGTGTAATTAATAGACTAGTTAATCAGTTAAAAATCGATCCCATTACAATGTCCTTGGCACTTAGAACTCAGTAGGTTACGTATTAAATATAGTACTAGATACATCGAACTGCTTGAAAAAAAACCCAAAATGAACTTCTACTTTCTGAACTCCTTAACGAAGCCAAAAATAAAATACTACCCAGTTAACCCCAATGACATTCTCAAAGATGCGAGAAGTTATTGGTGCAAACAAAGGAAGTTCAACTTGATAACCCGAGATATGAGAAGGAAAACATATCTTTATAAATGCAGGACGTGCAAAAAGGACAACGAAATTTCCGGTTATCATCATGACAAAATTTTAGATGTTAGTGCATAGATTAAATGAAATTCAAGTAAAATTTCTTCCATTTGGACCTTTGAGTAGTGAGAATATTAAAAAGGTCATAGAATTCAATTTGAATTCTCGAAAAAAAGCTTTTCGGTAGAATATTCACCGATCAATTGAAAATTTACTATAATAATACTAGTGTTTTTTTTTCACATTCCAACTTGGTAACGATAGTGCGACTGTGGTGCTGCACTAAAATCTTCTTTATTCTGAAACATCCAAATGAAAAATTTAGAAAGTCGTAATTTTTGGGTATGAAAAAACCTGGTAAGAGTGATGGTAAAAAGGTTCTATTTCACCTCCCTAATATGTAAATATATAGCAAAATATTTCTTGGACCTTTGAGTAGTGAGAATAATATTAAAAAGTCGTAGAATTGTATTTGAAACAGCAACAAAAATCACATTCCCACGTGGTAACGATAGTGCGAATGTGGTACTGTACTAAAATCTTCTTTATTCTGAAAAAAACAAATAAAAATTTAGAAAGTCGTAATTTTCGGGTATGAAAAAACCTGAGATGGGTTCAGGTGAACCCAACTTTATTAAAAAAAATCAATGTTATTAATAAAATCAGATCTTTTTATACTGAGATGTTCATATTTCTGAAAATTAAAATCCAGCTTTATTAAAAAAAAATATACAAAAATGTACCCAACCTAGATTCGTTTAACTTCACTAACATGATCCTCATATTTTTTTTTTAAGTTCCAGGAGGCACAATCTGTTTTTGATAATAGTTAGCGGTGGGATCTAGAATTAAGTGTAGAGAATGAGGTTACAATATCCAGTATAGAAAAGTCACTAGACCGAGGGGAGAAAGATGAAACTCCAAAAACACTGCAGCTGGCAGAGGATGATAATACTAGGGAGATTCTCCTCCCACCCACTAAAAGACCGAAAGAAGCTATGGTTGAGGATATGCAGCTGGATGAAGATACTATGGAGTTATCCCTACGCCCACTAAAAGACGGAAAAAAGCAATAAAGGAGACATTTTTCAATGATGAAGAAGATGTCACCATCGAGACATCACCATCGGTTGAAGATGATGAAGTCATAATCTTAAAAAATATATAGTGTATAGATTTATGTGTAAATGCATTATTTCAATAAAGCACTTTTTTATATCGAGAAAATTGTGTCTTTTAGAATCATGCGATAGTTTTACAGATAAAAACCTATTGAAATTCATAACATGGAAAAAAAACTTTATTTTTTTTTAAATGCAAAAATGTATCCAATTATTAAAAGGACATCAAATATTATTAATAAAATCAGATGTATTTTAAACATAGACGTTCTTATTTCTGAAAATTAAAACCCAACTTTATTAGAAAATCAAATATTATTAATAAAACTTGACATACACCTACGAAACGTTAGGAAATCTAGCTCAGAAAAGTCCAAAATAGAAATCTAGACAACCATTTCATGAGTTTCATGCAACACATCTACGAAAGGTTAAGAAACCAAGCTAAGAAAATTAATATCCTTTGAACTTAACAATAAAAAATATTATTCTGTTTCAGAACCTAGATAAACATATTGCCCTGAAGAAGAGTAATCGCTAAAGAATTAACGCAGTTCTATTATATTTCAATAGAAACTTTTGCACATGTGGATTAACAAATTAGCTACCGCGATCCGATTAAATTTTTCTATAGCAATCCTGTTCGAGAATACTTTCTAAAGCCTGAGCAACTTCAACACCTCTCTTTGATCACAATAGAATGGCATATGCATAGCAACTAAAGAAACTGATTTCTACTAGAATATATTTGTAGGGTGTATTGTGATGCCATTGAATCTCGTCTAGATTTAAAAGATCTGTTCGAATTATATGCAGAGGGGAAAAGTCCTTAGTTTGTCAATATTGTTTGCCCCAAAGCCTAGGATTCCGAAGCAGAGTATAACTTGGTTCATTTTCAAGATACTCCTTTGCATTTTTTAATATGCTGCCACCTATGTCAGAGGCAACTTTAGAAGGCGCTGTGGGGGAACTTAGACTTCCCCCTTCACCAATATTTTTATGGACATGTTTTAAAACTTCATCTATTTTGAGCGCAAACACATAGTGTTATGTCCACTTCCTTTTTGCACACTGGAGGGCGGTGCTTGTGACGGTGAGTTGATATTAATACGTCTTCAGTTTTCTCTATCTGTCATTATCGTCGTATGTGTTATCAAATCATTGCTGCTGCTTACTGCGAGTGCTAGTATTTTCCAAGATTGACTTAAAATCTTCTTCTTCTTCTTCTTTTTTAAATGTTGTTGGTGTTGTTAGAGGGCTGGCACCTCTACCATATTCTCTTAATTTCTTTAGATTTTCTTATTGCCAATAAGACTTTTGGGGAAGTTTGATGTAATTAAAAAGGTGTATAGATTATTGTGAAATGATAACAGTCCTTTACAATCTGTAACCATATCACAAATTAAATCGAGTAGATTATAACTTTTTCTCTGAATTATAATTTGTTTCCCAGTGCTATCGACTTGAAATTGATGATAATCATCACCACTACCACCACTTTCCAACATGAGATATCTTAATACTCTTTTACTCTGTTCTCGATAGGTCAATGGCAATAGGTTTACAATTAATGTAACTACAGAGTTCAATTCCTTCTCCTTTGATTGTGCTGTTGTTGCTGCTGCAGAATCTTCAGGAGATGTTTCCTGTTTGGGGGGATGGGGATCTGTGACCGTGGCGCGTCTCTCACGATAAGGTCTATGTTTGGCCACACAACGCAGTGCATCTTGAAGTAAAACTAGCTTCTTATCATCGGCAATGTTTTCATCATTAATGAATTTGCTTAGATTGTCTTCAAAGTGTCCAACTGGTGAGAGGACAAGTTCTAGTGGAGTCAATTTATAGGATTTAGCCATCTAGACAAAACTGTTTACAAGTACTGCGATTATTGGTAGTAAAAGTGTACAAAAGCTACCCTCCACTTGAAGGAGACCTTTACTTTTAAAAAATTTTCCTTTGTTTTTGCAAGCCAAGGCACATACAGTGGAACGATGTTGCTTTGTCTATTGTCTTACACCTTTTGACAAGTGCACATTGCCTTCAGTTAAATTTAAACAAAGTTCAGATATTAGATTAATAAATTCTTTTTCAACACCATTTTTGAGTGTGGCCTTCCTGAGTGGGGGTTTTGAAGTGCCTAGAACGGAAAATAAGTGTATATTTTTGTTTAGTTTCTTCAAGGTCATGATGGCAACTAATAGCCCTTTCTACTGTTCACCGGAAGATATACAGTAATTTCTTTGTCGAAAATATCTGTGACTACACGTAGATCCTCGGGTTTATTCTGATTAAGATCTAGCAAAGTGTACCCATAGGGCTTATTTGGCACCTGACTTTACGCTGAAAGTAGAAATTTGGGAGCACCTGGATATATTTGTTTATTTAGAGTTATTAGAGAACTTGAATCAAGAACAACTCGGTAGATAATATAGATAGCGCAGTTCAAAGCAAGGGTTCTCATACACTTGCTCTGCTGAAACACATTGTGTAGAGCTAGGTTTATGGAAATGTGTTCATGATGAGAGCTAACAGTAAACAGTTGTAGCATTTCCTTTGAGAACTGTTCAATCGATTCAGCTAGATCATCAATTATCAGCCATGAGTTTGACTCAATACTATTGAAAACGTCAAGTCCCCGTATGAATTGTTTTGTCGTGGACGTGGCAGTGGCAATATCTTTTTTTTGATCACAGGACTCCTGCCAAATACTATAGCAATAGTAAATTGTCTTTGGTTTTTCCAAAAACATTTTATTACGATTTTTAATTATTTAGCTAAAAGTTTCGTTTTCCCCGACATTCACGGGCCACAAATAAATGACCCGAATGTTATTTTAAATTGATACATACTGGTGATGCTCTTGACAACATTTGCAATACAACTAATTGCAAAACAAGCTTGCCGATTGAACAAATAATAATAATAATTTTCTCATATATCTACCTATCACGGTATTCAACGGTAACAATAAAAATATATTCTTTTCTTTTATTAACAACAGTTTTTGTACAACAACAACAATAGCAGCAATAGCAGAACAATATTTTTCATTTAGTGACAAAAAAAACAACTTAAAATACAGTAAGAACAATAGCAATATTTTTCATTTATTAACAACAACAATAGCAACAACAACAACAACAACAATATTTTTCATTTATTGACAAAATAACTTAAAATACAGCGAAAACAATAGCAGCAGCAGCAAAGTTGAACACAATTGAATAGAAAAATATGAGAAAATACAATTTACAACATTTAAAAGATGAGAATCCCCCCTCAAGGGCCCCCACCCCTCCGGGCCAAAGGCTGGCCACGGGTGGGACCCCCCAACCCCGGGGGCACGCGGGGGCGGAAAGCGGAAAAACAAACTCTGTATAAAATAGCTCTGGCAAAATGATGACGATGATGATGACGATGACAATGGAATGAAAATTATATTGAGAAATTGTCCCCAACCCACCAAGTACTTTTTTTCAATTTAAGTTAATTTGTCCAGACCGAGTTGGTTTCGATAGTCCACACATTCAACTCGATCTGAAATTTGATAGTGGCCGTAGGGGAGTACTCTGACACCATCCTCGAGCACATAGACTTTTTCGATATGCAAGACATGGCATTTTTATCCACTCTAACAGTATAGTGTCTATATTGTAGAGAGCGAATTGCCTGCACTTTTGCTCTTGGTACTAGACAACTGTCTACACAGTTTCTCTAGATACTCATGTCGAAATTATTTTTTACAAAGTGTGCAGACATCCCTTTGCACGCCTGTTTTACATCCTTGCCGTGTGTTTTCACACAGTACACTTTGGGACTGGGCAACACCCCATTGGACATTAAATCACTCATCGTCTCCGACTTTAACATTAATAGTTGATTGGGGGCCTGGCATTTCACCAACTCGGGGTAGATGCTCTCATTCCAATTCGTGAAATCCATCCGTGGGCCAGTGTGTACCCCATTTTCCAAATCATTCAATAAATTCGCGGCTTTAACTTTTAACAACAGAGAATCCTTGTACCCATAGTAAACTTGAACCTTCCCCTTCCTTGGCCATTGTACCTTGCACACATTGTAAAAGAGCGACAACATGAGTTTCTTGGAATTTTCAATTACTGAACTCCTCCCTCGCAATATTCTTATTCAGAACAACATTTCTCTTTTTCTGTGTAGCAGAACCATATTCGGGTCTATGCTCGTGAATGTTGTGAAGTTAGGGTCGGCGATAATTCGTTCAAATTCTTTGGGGCATGTTACGACGTCACAACGTGATCTGTTTCATACACTTTCACACATTTTTCCAAAAGCTGAATTTAAAATAAGCTTATACATTTCTTTTTGAACTTTACTTTTTGTCTGTGAGCGTTTACCGACGAAGGTGTCAGTAAACGTTTTCAAGTAGGGTTTCTGATCGAATTGCAGGGCCCTTTGTATTTTTGTGACCCTGAAACCATTGCTCACCATCCACCGCAATAGGACGTGGTGAACAACAATATTCTGTTTCGGGTCTACATCTGCAATTATTTTTTGCTTGGAGGAGGTCCAATGCATGCCCATATCCTCAATCAAAGACCAATTGTATGGGCTCAAAGACTCCTTGGTCACAGGTCAATTCACGCGCGTAGAAACAAAATCTTTTACAGTGTCGTGAAGCTCCAATGGTATGTGTCCATCAATTTAAAAGAACCATCCTTGTGAACGATTTTCCGCGACAGTGTGAATGTCGGGGATGTCAGAAGGATTTTCAAGCCATTTGTAATTACCACATGGTAAACTGTAGTGAGAAATCGCCGAGGGGTACAATGAGTTCATGTCAAGAAAAACAGCATTGGACTTTATACCATCAGCAGAGTTCCCAGTTGGATCTGTCGTTAGGACGTGATCCCAATGAAAAACATATCCCCCCTCATAGATCTTTCTACAAATAGGTGTTAATCCACATCGGTGATCAAACCTATTTCCTCCCTACTGATTTTTAGAATTGAGTCCATAACGAGGTGTGATGTTGAAAGTAATAGCCAATGTATAGCCCAAATTCTGAATAAATTTGATCTGTGTTTTTGCACACAATGTCAATAGAGTCAGTACATCACTGGCCCAAGTACATTCTACAATAATCCCAACCATTTTTACAATTACCCTTAGCCCAAAACCTCTTGGCAAATTCATAGTCTTCGGCAGTGCATTCACTATTGGTAAGTGAATTATAGAATGCATCAATGGGAGGGAGTTTTTCCTTACTTAACCTTGCGCCAGAGCAGTAATAGTCATATTCATATATGCCTTTACGTGTCAGTAAGTCATATATTTCACTGGAAATGTATCGAAATGAGGGAAAATATCAAAATTTTCACTTTTCTGCCCCTGAATTAGTTGACTCAGAGCCATGGGGAAGAAACTATAAGAATATAAAAATGGATTTTATTTAAGCACGTATGCCCATTATCCACTACCTGCCTTTTCAACTCTAAAAGCAACAGCTTCTCAGCAGATTTGGGGATAATATTATAGGTAAATGAGTTATTTACCCATGGACTATCTGCATCCCCTCCCTTCCTGTGCTTAAGTGCCAAAGCTGGTAAAATAAATTTGAAATCATAATTTGAATTATGAATGAAAACCGGTATAAAAAACTGCTGGCTTATATTCACATTGCACAATTGGTGTGCTACACCACGAAAATTACTACCCCCTGAAGCTATTTTCTGTCATAGGTGATTGTGATCCCTGACTTCCCCTTCCCTCCCTTAGTCTTTTTTCCCCTATTTCTTTTCCCGTTAGTCCCCTCTTCAAATTCCCCCTTACATGCCCAACATAATTTCTTATTTTTAATGGCCAGGCGATCCTCTGCTGATAATATCCTTTGGTAGTGGGTATTTCTCAAACGGGAAATATCATCATTTGCGGTGACAATTGATTTAGTAAATGCTTTGATCATGCAATCATTCTCATCCAACGTCTCGACTATTTCAAATAATTGCATAGTGTTAAAGCTGTCTCTTTGTGCGTCAGCATACAAAACTGCTAAGGCTTGATGTTCTTTAATACGATTCGGAAATTGTGGGTCGTTCACATCCATAAGCTTGGCTTATTTATTTTATCGCTTTGCATAAGCGTATTCTGAAAATTTTTAAAACGTAAAATTGCCCGGTCACCCGAAACTGTTTCAACCGATTGATATCCGTGTCTTTTACAATAGTTCATGTGATTTTGTAATTTTAATCCCTATGAAATCTAGACAGGTACATTGGGCAGTAGTATCGTACCCCGCACCTCTTCTTACCCTCCCCCAGAACTCTACTGATGTCAGTAATAGGATTGAAATGGCCAATTGAATTGGATTCACTTGGTGGTGTGTACAATAGCCAAACCCAGTGTTTAACTGATTCAATTGATGACGCTCTTACTGGAAATATTACATCCTTTTTATGAGAACGCATACCCTCTTGAAATTCCGTTTCGTATTGCAGCACTGTAACACCGATATTTAGATGTGCGTTGGCTCTTCAAAAACATTACCTGCCCTGAGTGTTACAGGAAATTTTTCCGCTAAACAAGTGAAATCTACTGGGTGAAAATCAGATCCTTCCTTGCCATGCACGGCCCTGTAGTCCAAATTTTCTTTGAAGCTTCTTATTGTAGAGGTTCGAAAGCCGATGTGAGGAAAGCGTTTTGGCCTGTTTCAAAACAGATTCGTTGAACTATCTTTTATCCTTCTAAATGGGGATTATATTTTAATTCAATACCCATGTCGCTATGTCCCCCTCTTAAAATAAAATCTTTTTTAAATTTACATATATTTACACTTAAATTTTCAACAAATAAAACTACGGAACCACTATTATTCTCAATATAATTTTCAAGATGAGTTGATTTTTTTCAATTTTCAAGAATGATTGCATGATCAAAGCATTTACTAAATCAATTGTCACTGCAAATGGTGATATTTCCTGTTTGAGAAATACCCACTACTAAAGGATATTATCAGCAGAGGATCGCCTGGCCATTAAAAATAAGAAAATATGCTGGGTATGTAAGGGGGAATTTGAAGAGGGGATTAAGGAGAAAGGGACTAGGGGAAAAAAGACTAAGGGAGGGAAGGGGAAAGTCAGGGACCACAATCACCTATGACAGAAAATAGCTTCAGGGGGTAGTAATTTTCGTGGTGTAGCACACCAATTGTGCAATGTGAATATAAGCCAGCAGTTTTTTATACCGGTTTTCATTCATAATTCAAATTATGATTTGAAATTTATTTTACCGGCTTTGGCACGTATGCACAGGGAGGGAGAGGATGCAGATAGTCCAGGGGTAAAAACCTCATTTACCTATAATATTATCCCCAACTCTGCCGAGAAGCTATTGCTTTTAGAGTTGAAATGGTAGGCAGTGGATAATAGGCATACGTGCTGGAATAAAATCCGATTTTTATATTCTTATAATTTTTTCCCCAAGGCTCTCAGTCAACTAGTTCAAGTGCAGAAAAGTGAAAATTTTGATATTTTCCCTCATTTCGATACATTTCCAGTGAAATATATGACTTACTGACACGTAAAGGCATATATGAATATGACTATTACTGCTCTGGTGCAAGGTTAAGTGAGTAAAAAACTCCCTCCCATTGATGCATTCTATAATTCACTTACCGATAGTGAATGTATTGACGAGGACTATGAATTTGCTAGGAGGGTATGGGCTAAGGGTAATTGTAAAAATGGTTGGGATTACTGTAGAATGTACTTGGCCAGTGATGTACTGACTCTATTGGACATTGTGTGCAAAAACACAGATCAAATTTATTCAGAATTTGGGCTATACATTGGCTATTACTTTCAACATCACACCTCGTTATGGACTCAATTCTAAAAATCAGTAGGGAGGAAATAGGTTTGATCACCGATGTGGATTAACACCTATTTGTAGAAAGATCTATGAGGGGGGATATGTTTTTCATGGGGACCGCGTCCTAACGACAGATCCAACTGGGAACTCTGCTGATGGTGTAAAGCCCAATGCTGTTTTTCTTGACATGAACTCATTGTACCCCTTGGCGATGTCTCACTATATTTTACCATGTGGCAATTACAAATGGCTTGAAAATCCTCCTGGCATCCCCGACATTCACACTGTTGCGCAAAATGGTCGACAAGAATGGTTTTTTGAAATTGATGGACACATACCATTGGAGCTTCACGACACTGTAAAAGATTTTGTTTCTACGCGCGTGAATTGACCTGTGACCAAGGAGTCTTTTAGCCCATACAATTGGTCTTTGGTCGAGGATATGGGCATTCATTGGACCCCCTCCATGCAAAAAATAATTGCAGATGTAGACCCGAAACAGAATACCGTTGCTCACCATGTCCTATTGCGGTAGATGAGGACCAGTTGTTTGAAGGTCACTAAAATACAAACGGCCCTACAATTCGATCAGGAACCCTAGTTGAAGATTTATATTGACAACATTCTCGGTAAAGGCTCACAGTCAAAAAGTGAAATTCAAAAGGAAATGTACACGCTTATTTTAAATTCAGCTTTTGGATAAATGTGTGAAAGCGTATGAAACAGATCATGTTGTGGCGTCGTAACTTGCCCCAAAGAATTTGCACGAATCATTGCCGACCCCAACTTTACAACATTCACGAGCATAGACCCGAATATGGTTCTGCTACACAGAAAAAAGAGAAATGTTTTCCTGAATAAGAATATTGCGAGGGAGGAGTTCAGTACTTGAAATTTCCAAGAAACTCATGTTGTCGTTCTTTTACAATGTGTGCAAGGTACAATGGCCAAGGAAGGGGAAGGTTCAAGTTTACTATGGGTACAAGGATTCTCTGTTGTTAAAAGTTAAAGCCGCGAATTTATTGGATTATTTGGAAAATGGTGTACACATTGTTCCGAGGATGGATTACACGAATTGGTATGAGAGCATCTACCCCAAGCTGGTGAAACGCCAGGCCCCCAATGGACTATTAATGTTGAATTCAGAACCCGGGAGCGGTTTAATGCCTAACGGGGTATTGCCCAGTCCAAAATTGTACTGTGTGAAAACACACGGCAAGGATGTAAGGCAAGCGTGCAAAGGGATGTCTGCACTCTTTGTAAAAAATAATTTAAACATGAGTGTCTACAGAAACTTTGTAGACAGTTGTCTAGTACCAAGAGCAAAATTGAAGGCAATTTGCTCTCTAAAGTATAGGAACTATACTGTTAGAGTGGAGAAAAATGCCATGTCTTGCATATCCGAAAAGGTCTATGTGCTCGAGAATGGTGTCAGAGTACTCCCCTACGGCCACTATCAAAGTTCAGATCGAGTTGAATGTGTGGACTATAGACAACTCGGTCTGGATAAGTTAACTTAAATTCAAAAAAATTACTTGGTGGCTGGGGGGACAACAATTTCTCAATATATTGTTCATTCCATTGTCTTCGTCATCATCATCGTCATCATTTTGCCAGAGCTATTTTATACAGAGTTTGTTTTTCCGCTTTCCGCCCCCGCGCGACCCCGGGGTTGGGGGGTCCCGCCCGTGGCCAGCCTTCGGCCCGGAGGGGTGGGGGCCCTTGGGGGGGATTCTCATCTTTTAAATGTTGTAAATTGTGTTTTCTCATATTTTTCTATTCTTAGTGTTCAACTGTGCTTCTGCTGTTATTGCTGTATTTTAAGTTATTTTTTCAATAAATGAAAAATATTGTTCTTGCTGTTGCAATTGTTGCTATTGTTGTTGTTAATAAATGAAAAATATTGCTATTGTTCTTGCTGTATTTTAAGTTGTTTTTTTGTCAAAAAAATGAAAAGTATTGTTCTGCTATTGTTGCTATTCTTGTTGATGTTGTACAAAAAGTGTTTTTAATAAATGAAAAATAATGTTTTTATTGTTACCATTGAATAACGTACTAGGTAGATATAAGGGAAAATTATTATTATTATTTGTTCAATAGACAAGCATGGTTTACAGTTAGTTGTAGTCCAACTGTTGTCAACAGCAGCAGCAGTATGTATCAATTTAAAACACAATTCAGGTCATTTATCTGTGATCCGTCAATGTCGGGGAATACGACACTCTTAGCTAAATAATTAAAGATTTTAATAAAATGTTTTTGGAAAAACCAAAGAAAATTTACTATTGCTATAGTATTTGGCAGGATCCGTATGATCAAATAAAAGCTATAGCCACTGCCACGTCCATGCCAATACAATTCATATGGGGACTTTACGGTTTCAATAGTATTGAGTCAAACTCATGGCTAATTATTAATGATTTAGCTGAATCAATTGAACAGTTCTCACAGGAAATGCTACAACTGTTTACTGTTAGCTCTCATCATGAACACATTTCCATAACCTTAGTTCTACACAATCTGTTTCATCAGAGCAAGTGTATGAGAACCCTTGCTTTGAACTGCACCATCTATATTATCTACCGAGTTGTTCTTGATTCAAGTTCTCTAATAACTCTAAATAAACAAATATATCCAGGTGCTCCCAAATTTCTACTTTCAGCGTAAAGCCAGGTGCCAAATAAGCCCTATGGGTACACTTTGCTAGATCTTAATCAGAATACACCCGAGTATCTACGTGTAGTCACAGATATTTTCGACAAAGAAATTACTGAATATCTTCCGGTGAAGAGTAGAAAGGGCTATTAGTTGCCATCATGACATTGAAGAAACTACACGAAAATAGACAGTTATTTTCCGTTCTAGGCACTTCGAAAGCCCCACTCAGGAAGGCCATACTCAAACATGGTGGTGACAATGAATTTTTTAATCTAGTATCTGAACTTTGTTTAAATTTAACTGAGGGCAATGTACACTTGCCAGAAGGTGTTAGATAACAGAAAAAGCAACATCGTTCCACTGTACGTGCCTTGGCTTGCAAAAACAAAGGAAAATTTTTAAAAGTAAACGTCTCCTTCAAGTGGAGGGTAGCTTTTGTACACTTTTACTACCAATAATCGCAGTACTTGTAAACAGTTTTGTCTAGATGGCTAAATCCTATAAATTGACTCCACTAGAACTTGTCATCTCACCAGTTGAACACTTTGAAGGCAATCTAAGCAAATTCATTAATGATAAAAATATTGCCGATGATAAAAAGCTAGTTTTACTTCAAGATGCACTGCGTTCTTTGGACAAACATAGACCTTATCGTGTGAGACCCACCGTCACCGTCAAAGATCCCCATCCCCCCCAAACAGGAAACATCTGCTGAAGATTCTGCAGCAGCAGCAACAGCACAATCAAAGGAGAAGGAATTGAACTCTGTAGTTACATTAATTGTAAACCTATTGCCATTGACCTATCGAGAACAGAGTAAAAGAGTATTAAGATATCTCATGTTGGAAAGTGGTGGTAGTGGTGATGATTATCCTCAAGTTCAAGTCGATAGCACTGGGAAACGAATTATAATTCAGGGAAAAAGTTATTATCTACTTGATTTAATTTTTGATATGGTTACAAATCATAAAGGACTGTTATCATTTCACAATAATCTATACAACTTTTCAAATACATCAAACTTCCCCAAAAGTCTTATCGGCAATACGCAAATTCTAAAGAAATTAGGAGAATATAGTAGAGGTGCCAGTCCTCTAGCAATGCCAACAACATTTAAAAAAGAAGAGGAAAAAGAAAATTTTAAATCAATCTTTGAAAAAACTAGCACTCCTAGTAGCAGCAGTAGCAGCAATGATTTGATAACACCAACGATGATGACGGCTATACAAAACTGAAGACGTATTGATATCAACTCACCGTCACATGCACCACCCTCCAGTGTGCAAAAGGGAAGTGGACATAACACTATGTGTTTGCGTTCAAAATAGATGAAGTTTTAAAACATGTCCATAAAAATATTGGTGAAGGGGGAAGTTTAAGTTCCCCCCCAGCGCCTTCTAAAGTTGCCTCTGGCATAGGTGGCAGCACATTAAAAATGCAAAAGAGTATCTAGAAAATGAACCGAGTTACACTCTGCATCAGAATCGTAGGCTTCATGACAAACAATATCGACAAACTAAAGCCTTTTTCCCTCTGCATATAATGCAAACTGATCTTTTAACTCTAGATGAGATTCAAAGGCGTCACAATACACCCTAAAAATATATTCTAGTGGCAATCAGTTTCTTTAGTTGCTATGCATATGCCATTCTATTGTGATCAAAGAGAGGTGTTGAAGTTGCTCAGGCTTTAGAAAGTATTCTCGAACAGGATTGCTATAGAAAAATTTAATCGGATCGCGGTAGCGAATTTGTTAATCCACATGTGCAAAAGGTTCTATTGAAATATAATAGAACTGCGTTAATTCTTTAGCGATTACTCTTCTTCAGGGCAATATGTTTATCTAGGTTCTGAAACAGAATAATATTTTTTATTGTTAAGTTCAAAGGATATTAATTTTCTTAGCTTGGTTTCTTAACCTTTCGTAGATGTGTTGCATGAAACTCATGAAATGGTTGTCTAGATTTCTATTTTGGACTTTTCTGAGCTAGATTTCCTAACGTTTCGTAGGTGTATGTCAAGTTTTATTAATAATATTTGATTTTCTAATAAAGTTGGGTTTTAATTTTCAGAAATAAGAACGTCTATGTTTAAAATACATCTGATTTTCTTAATAATATTTGATGTCCTTTTAATAATTGGATACATTTTTGCATTTAAAAAAAAATAAAGTTTTTTTCCATGTAATGAATTTCAATACGTTTTTATCTGTAAAACTATCGCATGATTCTAAAAGACACAATTTTCTAGATATGAAAAAGTGCTTTATTGAAATAATGCATTTACACATAAATCTATACACTCTATAGTTCTTATGATTATGACTTCATTATCTTCAACCGATGGTGATGTCTCGATGGTGACATCATCTTCATCTTTGATAAATGTCTCCTTTATTGCTTCTTTCCGTCTTTTAGTGGGTGGAGGGAGAAACTCCATAGTATCTCATCCAGCTGCATATCCTCAACCATAGCTTCTTTCCGTCTTTTAGTGGGTGGGGGGGAGAAACTCCCTAGTATTATCATGCTCTGCCAGCTGCAGTGTTTCTGGAGTTTCATCTTTCTCCCCCCCGGTCTAGTGCCTTTTCTATATTGGATATTGTAACCTCATTCTCTACACTTAATTCTAGATCCCTCTGCTGAGTATTATCAAACGGATTGTGCCTCCAGAAACTCAAAAATAAAATATGAGGATTATATTAGTGAAGTTAAACGAATCTAAGTTGGGTAAATTTTAGCATATTTTTTTAAATAAAGATGGATTTCAATTTTCAGAAGTATGAACATATCAGTTTAAAAAAAATTTGATTTCATTCATAACATTGATTTTTTTTAATAAAGTTGGGTTCACCTGAACCCATCTCAGGTTTTTTCATACCCGAAAATTACGACTTTCTAAATTTTTATTTGGTTGTTTCAGAATAAAGAAGATTTTAGTACAGTACCACATTCGCACTATCGTTACCACGTGGGAATGTGATTTTTGTTGCTGTTTCAAATACAATTCTACGACTTTTTAATATTATTCTCACTACTCAAAGGTCCATGAAATATTTTGCTATATATTTACATATTAGGGAGGTGAAATAGAACCTTTTTACCATCACTCTTACCAGGTTTTTTCATACCCAAAAATTACGACTTTCTAAATTTTTCATTTGGATGTTTCAGAATAAAGAAGATTTTAGTGCAGTACCACAGTCGCACTATCGTTACCAAGTTGGAATGTGAAAAAAAACCACTAGTATTATTATATTAAATTTTCAATTGATCGGTGAATATTCTACCGAAAAGCTTTTTTCGAGAATTCAAATTGAATTCTATGACCTTTTTAATATTCTCACTACTCAAAGGTCCAAATGTAAGAACTTTTACTTGAATTTCATTAAATTTATGAACTAACATCTAAAATTTTGTCATGATGATAACCGGAAATTTCGTTGTCCATTTTGCACGTCCTGCATTTATAAAGATATGTTTTCCTTCTCATATCTCGTGTTATCAAGTTGAACTTCCTTTGTTTGCACCAATAACATCTCGCATCTTTGACAATGTCATTGGGGTTAACTGGGTAGTATTCTATTTTTGGCTTCGTTAAGGAGTTCAGAAAGTAGAAGTTCATTTTGGTTTTTTTTTCAAGCAGTTCGATGTATCTAGTACTATATTAAATACGTAACCTACTGAGTTCTAAGTGCCAAGGACATTGTAATGGGATCGATTTTTAACTGATTAAATTCATATTTGATTAAAACAGACGAACACACCAGCACTCTTTGCCAAATTTCGTCAATATATGCACCACACATTTGTCCAACAGTCACAAATTCAACAGGTTGAGCATTTTTGGGGTTGCTAAAAAATTCGTCCAACTGGAATAGGAGATCATCAAATTTTGCTTGATAGAGAACCGGAGGATTTGACAGGACTTCAATTATTCTGATGTAAATACTGGTTGTGCATGCTACACAAGTGATGGTGGCAATCATGTCTGATGACTCTTGCAGCAAGACTGGACTAGGGCATCTTTCAACCTCCAAATCTGTTGTAGATGCACCCACACCCGGTTCTTCCTTGTATACAATATGCCTGTCGCCGAGTGAATTCATGGCAAACTCAGGTCTTGCGACCTCCAGCCAATCGTCAGGCAATGCTTCTGAATACATATTCCGATACTCCTGCTCAATATTGCCTGAAAACATTCCATTCGTATGTCCTTCTAAAACCTCCTTAACCCTTTCGACTACCTTTCGTTCATCTTCTGTAACAGGCAGATCACGCATAGTTCGAGTCAAATCACGCAAAGCTTCGGCAAAGGCAGCTTCACTCGCTATGAACTCGTTAGCAAATACTCCACCACTTGCGTAGATTTTGTCGCCCACATCAACTTTTGCAGAATATCCAACTTTTGCTTTGACCGTGTTGACAGTACACAAAAGGTTCTTCTGTCTTGCGATTTCCTCCACCTTTTGTCTTGAAGTTATGTTTTCCTTGTTTTTGGTTCTATGTTGAGCAATACTGGCGTCAAAATGTGGTCTTTGGGGACCCGTAGGGGCTTGCGGCATATACCGAGGCTTTTGAGGTTGGGGCACAGGATGTCGTATGGGGGGTGGGCTCGGAGCTAGTCTAAATTCAGTAGTTCGATGTTGGAAATTTGGCTGGAAGCGCGGTGGCACAGGAAATCGACCACCCTTCTCATTCTATTCGGCAGGTTTGGATACCATGTCGGTCTTGAATATGTCGAATATGCCTTTGGAGCAGTCCTTCTTGCTGGTTTAGGTTTGGATTTTTTCTGACCTTTCACGAGGGACACGATGTGATCCGTACTTTCGTCCGCTGATGCTATAACCTTTTCCCCTTCAGAACGTTGGACTATTCTGAATGATTTTGGATGGGCTAGTAGTAACGACCTTATATTTGAATAGCCAAGTGCTCTGTAGGGAATACGAATGCCGAACAGTTGTTGATAGTTTTCGTCTAACTTCCATATTAAAATTCCGTCTTCCTCAACAACAAGGGACACATTGATGTTTTTGACCACTGTTTCTTCATCCATGATTGTATCTTTTAGCTATATTCAACTCGTTAATGTATCCTGAAACTTGGGTTAAATTTTAAAACGCAATAATTAACTTTTAGTTGAACTCTTTGTTGACGATTTGCGAACAGCGTGCCCGAGTGGAGGTGGAACTTCGTGTGTAGGGAGCTTAAATTAACGGTACAAACGGGGAACTCGCATTAACGGCCATACTGAGTCGAAATCAGATTGAATGGATTCAGGTTCCCTTGAGAGCGAGTGAAGCCACAAGGACAAGCTATTTCGAGAAATACTAGCATAAAGAGAATAAAATAAGGAAGTGATGCATTTATTTACTCACATATCGAACAGACCTTCTGGTATATCAATACACTTGCGGTAATTGGCACTGGGTTAAATCTTCACACTAGTAATAAAATTAATGTTCAGTACTTCGGTCTATTAATTAAACACAGATTCAACATGAGTGAATAATTCACAAAACAACTTATAAGAGATTCCTCATAGACTGAAAAAAGACTCCGATAAAAGGCTGATGCGAGACTCCAAAATAAAACTAACTCAAAATTGCTAATTTCTAGCTATCTACTATTTCCAATTTCACCAGAGGTTACGTCCGGGCGTTATTAACAAGTATATTATTCAGATCCTATTCGTTTCACTATCTGTCCTATATTACTATTGGACCAATCAGCTAGTTGATTTTAATTAACTTTTGAACCGGCTTATGATTCTTTAAAATTTCGCTTTGGAATTCTTCCTAGCATGATACAATTTTTTACTTGATACATAGTTTCATATTGTATTTCACGCAAATATTTTCTGAAGCTTTACTTTGTAATTTATGCAATTTTTGAAACATTTTATGCAAATTTCAAACCCAAGATTTAGATTACATGGTTGGTTGCGTTAGGATGTTACTTCTATGATATTTTTTCTTGTTGAAAAGGCCTTTCACCAAGGAATCAAGGTGTAACATTCTGAGCTACCTTTATTATTTCATCTCCACTATCCTTATACACATATATATATATATATATATACGATATACGATGGGTAATTTACCGGGGTAATTTCAACTTTATTGTCGTTTTTTATTCCTGGGTATTTAACGAATAGTTTATTTAGTGAACATTTAACATGCTAAGATGTTACTTCTATGATATTTGTTCTTGTTGAATAGGCCTTTCACCAAGGAATCAAGGTGTAACATTCTGAGCTACCTTATTATTTCATCTCCACTATCCTTATACATATATATATATATATATATATATATATATATATATATATATATATATATATATATATATATATTTATATATATATATATATATATATATATATATATATATATATATATATATATATATATATATATATATATATATATATATATATATATATATATATATATATATATATATATATATATATATATATATATATATATATATATATATATATATATATATATATATATATATATATATATATATAAATACTTGCTACCTAATCTCCTCAATTTAGCCGCAAAGGAGGAAATAAAGTTAGGGAACTACTATATTCTTCTAGCAGAAATATAGTTATCTAGTTTAACGAGATTCCGCTCGAATTATAAGTTTCTTCATCAAATTTTCTCGCTATGCGCTATATTCTATGAAGCGAAGTGGATGCACTTATTTTGAACTTTTAAAAAAATTTTTTTTTCATTTATCAATAAAAGAATATTTTACCTCCCCTTTTTCTTTGTGTTCAATCATTTCCATGATTGATATTCCTTAAATTTCCGTACCATCTGACGATAGTTGTGTTTTGGGCGTTCCTTGTGATGCAGATACTTCTGGGGAACTTTGGGAGATGTTACAACGGGTCTAACATTTGTTCTGGCGTTGGGGTACTGGGTCCTCATAATTGCGTTACTGTCCGTCGGAGGATTCTGTTGATAAGCTTCTACTTGGTTTTTGATGTATTGACACGGGGCCTGGTTTGGAACTTCAAAATACGCGGTGTCTGAATGTTTCGAACATGGCCCTTCGTTGTTAGCAAGAACACTTCCAAAATGGGGGTTGTGGGGTAGATTAATTTCAACCGTAAAATACGTCGCTACCATCATCTCTAGGTTTGAGCAAAATTCTGTTTGTTTTTGTAAATCTCTGGTAATTTCGACTCGGTTTTCTTTCAGTTGCTTCTCTAGATTGTCTTGTTGGAGCTTAATTATTTCTTTTTGAGCTTTTAAGTTGTCGTATGTATGTCGTAATCCTAAAATCTTTACTCGTTCAGGAGCCAGGTGTTCTTGTATGGATATTGTCGCAGATAGCACAGTATTTTTTCTATACTCTTGCACGTTTTTGCCAATTTCTTGCAGTTTATCGTATGTTGTTTTGTGAATTATTCACTCATGTTGAATCTGCGTATAATTAATAGACTGAAGTACTGAACGTTACTTATATTACTAGTGTGCAGATTTAACCCAGTGCCAATTACCGCAAGTGTATTGATATACCAGAAGGTCTGTTCGATATGTGAGTAAATAAATGCATCACTTCCTTATTTTATTCTCTTTATGCTAGTATTTCTCGAAATAGCTTGTCCTTGTGGCTCCACTCGCTCTCAAGGGAACCTGAATCCATTCAATCTGATTTCGACGCAGTACGGCCGTTAATGCGAGTTCCCCGTTTGTACCGTTAATTTAAGCTCCCTACACACGAAGTTCCGCCTCCACTCGGGCACGCTGTTCGCAAATCGTCAACAAAGAGTTCAACTAAAAGTTAATTATTGCGTTTTAAAATTCAACCCATGTTTCAGGATACATTAACGAGTTGAATATAGCTAAAAGATACAATCATGGATGAAGAAACAGTGGTCAAAAACATCAATGTGTCCCTTGTTGTTGAGGAAGACGGAATTTTAATATGGAATCTAGACGAAAACTATCAACAACTGTTCGGCATTCGTATTCCCTACAGAGCACTTGGCTATTCAAATATAAGGTCGTTACTACTAGCCCATCCGAAATCATTCAGATTAGTCCAACGTCCTGAAGGGGAAAAGGTTATAGCATCAGCGGACGAAAGTACGGCTCACATCGTGTCCCTCGTGAAAGGTCAGAAAAAATCCAAACCTAAACCAGCAAGAAGGACTGCTCCAAAAGCATATTCGACATATTCAAGACCGACATGGTATCCAAACCTGCCGAATAGAATGAGAAGGGGTGGTCGATTTCCTGTGCCACCGCGCTTCCAGCCAAATTTCCAACATCGAACTACTGAATTTAGACTAGCTCCGAGCCCACCCCCCATACGACATCCTGTGCCCCAACCTCAAAAGCCTCGGTATATGCGGCAAGCCCCTACGGGTCCCCAAAGACCACGTTTTGATGCCAGTATTGCTCAACATAGAACCAAAAACAAGGAAAACATAACTTCAAGACAAAAGGTGGAGGAAATCGCACGACAGAAGAACCTTTTGTGTACTGTCAACACGGTCAAAGCAAAAGTTGGATATTCTGCAAAAGTTGATGTGGGCGACAAAACCTACGCAAGTGGTGGAGTATTTGCTAACGAGTTCATAGCGAGTGAAGCTGCCTTTGCCGAAGCTTTGCGTGATTTGACTCGAACTATGCGTGATCTGCCTGTTACAGAAGATGAACGAAAGGTAGTCGAAAGGGTAAAGGAGGTTTTAGAAGGACATACTAATGGAATGTTTTCAGGAAATATTGAGCAGGAGTATCGGAATATGTATTCAGAAGCATTGCCTGACGATTGGCTGGAGGTCGCAAGACTTGAGTTTGCCATGGATTCACTCGGCGACAGGCATATTGTATACACTGAAGAACCGGGTGTGGGTGCATCTATAACAGATTTGGAGGTTGAAAGATGCCCTAGTCCAGTCTTGCTGCAAGAGTCATCAGACATGATTGCCACCATCACTTGTGTAGCATGCACAACCAGTATTTACATCAGAATAATTAAAGTCCTGTCAAATCCTCCGGTTCTCTATCAAGCTAAATTTGATGATCTCCTTTTCCAGTTGGACGAATTTTTTAGCAACCCCAAAAATGCTCAACCTGTTGGTTTTGTGACTGTTGGACAAATGTGTGGTGCATATATTGACGAAATTTGGCAAAGAGTGCTGGTGTGTTCTTCTGTTTTAATCAAATATGAATTTAATCAGTTAAAAATCGATTCCATTACAATGTCCTTTGCACTTTCAAAGATTCGAGATGTTATTGGTGCAAACAAAGGAAGTTCAACTTGATAACCCGAGATATGAGAAGGAAAACATATCTTTATAATTGCAGGACGTGCAAAAAGGACGCCGAAATTTCCGGTTATCATCATGACAAAATTTTAGATGTTAGTGTATAGATTAAATGAAATTGAAGTAAAAGTTCTTGCAGTTGGACCTTTGAGTAGTGAGAATATTAAAAAAGTCATAGAATTCAATTTGAATTCTCGAAAAAAGCTTTTCGGTAGAATATTCACCGATGAATTGAAAATTTACTATAATGATACTAGTCATTTTTTTTCACATTCCAACATGGTAATGATAGTGCGACTGTGGTACTGCACTAAAATCTTCTTTATTCTGCAACATCCAATTGAAAAATTTAGAAAGTCGTAATTTTCGGGTACGAAAAAAACAGAGAAGGCTTCAGGTGAGAGTGAGGGCATAATGATTCAATTTCACCATCCCTAATATGCAAATATATAGCTAAATATTTCTTTGACTTTTGAGTAGTGAGAATAATATTAAAAAGTCGTAGAATTATATTTGAAACAGCAACAAAAATCACATTCCCACGTGGTAACGATAGTGCGAATGTGGTACTCTACTAAAATCTTCTTTATTCTGAAACAACCAAATAAAAATTTAGAAAGTCATAATTTTCGGGTATGAAAAAACCTGAGATGGGTTCAGGTGAACCCAAATTTATTAAAAAAAATCAATGTTATTAACAAAATCAGATGTCTTTTAAACTGAGACGTTCATATTTCTTAAAATTAAAATCCAGCTTTTTAAAAACAAAATATGCAAAAATGTACCCAACTTAGATTCGTTTAACTTCACTAACATGATACTCATATTTTATTTTTAAGTTTCAGGAGGCACAATCCATTTTTGACGATAGTCAGTGGAGGGATCTAGACTTAAGTGTAGAGAATGAGGTTACAATATCCTATATAGAAAAGTCACTAGACCGGGGGAGAAAGATGAAACTCCAAAAACACTGCAGCTGGCAGAGGATGATAATACTAAGGATTTCCCCCCCCCCCCCACCCACTAAAAGACGGAAAGAAGCTATGGTTGAGGATATGCAGCTGGATGAGATACTATGGAGTTTCTCCCTCCACCCACTAAAAGACGGAAAGAAGCAATAAAGGAGACATTTATCAAAGATGAAGATGATGTCACCATCGAGACATCACCATCGGTTGAAGATGATGAAGTCATAATCATAAAAACTATAGAGTGTATAGATTTATGTGTAAATGCATTATTTCAATAAAACAATTTTTCATATCTAGAAAATTGTGTCTTTTAGAATCATGCGATAGTTTTACAGATAAAAACGTATTGAAATTCATTACATGGAAAAAAAACTTTATTTTTTTTTAAATGCAAAAATGTATCCAATTATTAAAAGGACATCAAATATTATTAATAAAATCAGATGTATTTTAAACATAGACGTTCTTATTTCTGAAAATTAAAACCCAACTTTATTAGAAAATCAAATATTATTAATAAAACTTGCCATACACCTACGAAACTTTAGGAAATCTAGCTCAGAAAAGTCCAAAATAGAAATATAGACAACCCATTTCATGAGTTTCATGCAACACATCTACGAAAGGTTAAGAAACCTAGCTAAGAAAATTAATATCCTTTGAACTTAACAATAAAAAATATTATTCTGTTTCAGAACCTAGATAAACATATTGCCCTGAAGAAGAGTAATCGCTAAAGAATTAACGCAGTTCTATTATATTTCAATAGAACCTTTTGCACATGTGGATTAACAAATTCGCTACCGCGATCCGATTAAATTTTTCTATAGCAATCCTGTTCGAGAATACTTTCTAAAGCCTGAGCAACTTCAACACCTCTCTTTGATCACAATAGAATGGCATATGCATAGCAACTAAAGAAACTGATTTCCACTAGAATATATTTGTAGGGTGTATTGTGATGCCGCTGAATCTCATATAGAGTTAGAAGATCAGTTTGCATTATATGCAGAGGGAAAAAGGCTTTAGTTTGTCAATATTGTTTGCCACGAAGCCTGCGATTCCGAAGCAGAGTGTAACTTGGTTCATTTTCTAAATACTCTTTTGCATTTTTAATGTGCTGCCACCTAGGCCAGAGGCAATTTTAGAAGGCGCTGTTGTGCAAATTTTCTTTGAAGCTTCTTATTGTAGAGGTTCGAAAGCCGATGTGAGGAAAGCGTTTTGGCCTGTTTCAAAACAGATTCATTGAACGCTCTTTTATCCTTCTAAATCGGGATTATATTTTAATTCAATACCCATGTTGCTATGTCCCCCTCTTAAAATAAAATCTTTTTTTTAAATTTATATATATTTACACTTAAATTTTCAATAAATAAAACTACGGAACCACTATTAATCTCATTAATATTTTCCAGATGAGTGACAATATCGTCGACCCATTGCATATATACACTCCCATAAATTTCCAAATGATGATACACCACAAAAATTTCGGTGTGCACATAATGGTCATACACCTCTCTATGACTCTCATTTAGATGAAGTATTTTTAAAACAATTGAGGCTTTGATACTGTCCTGACCCCCCCCACGCTTAAATCCGGTTTTCTAAAAATGCACGAATTTTCTCTACATATTCATGAATAATTTATGGGGTCGGTTATAAAATTTCCCGCCATAAGTGTATTAAATGGATAGCCAAAGGTTGCAGGGAAAAGGTCTATTGTATTCAGAATCGAATTTGTTTTCTGAAATTCTGGTGGCAATGAGAAGTATGTATCATTACCCCTTCCCCCTTGTATATCATCATTACCTAAACCCTCTCTCTCTTGTTTATCATCACCAACTAAACCCTCTCTCTCTTGTATATCATCACCACCTAAACCCTCTCCCTCTTGTATATCATCACCAGCTAAACCCTCTCCCTCCCTTGTATGTCACTATTCTAACCCCCTCCCCACTTTGTTCAACAAAAGGGCTGGTGTGTTTACTAAAATCTCCCAGTTCGCTTAACATAGCCTCTAATGTGCTAGGGCTATGTAAATCCATCCAAGACATTTCATTTTCATGTATAATTAAATTTGATTGAACTGGGACTATATTCATTAAATCTAAGGGGGAAGGATTCTCATTTAAGTCTCTGGAAAAATTATCTAAAATTTGCATAGTATTCGGACTTAACCAAGGTAAATCACCCTCTGAAGTAACTGCATTGCATTGTTCAACTATATTATCAACACTGAAATAATGTCCCAATAAATTATCTGCCCATTCCGTGTCATTGATAAAAGTCTTGGCTTATGTATCATTTACATTCTCACTATCTTCATAGCATTCCTGTACCTAAATATCACGAAACTCCATTGGCGCTTCAATTTGGATTATTTCATCAAAGTGACTTGTTTCTTCAGATGAGGAAGAAGGTAGTGCTTATGGAACCGATGTAACCTACAAAGAAACAGCCACTTAATTTCAACGTGCACAAAACACCCTATTTTTTTAAAGTAAGATGAAAATTGGATCAACAGCGACTATATTTTCAAATCGTTTGGAAAATGTGCTACAAAAAAACACACTTAGTAGTAGTAGCAGAAGCAGATTCTATGCCACTATCTTTTTGCGCATAGTGTCATTTTGCTAGTTTTGAAGCATTGTAATTGCGTCTATTTCAAAAACTGACATCAGGTACTTATTTCTATACCAATAACAATAGTGAAACTACTTTTTCAGTTAAAAAATTGAATTTTAATACTCATAAATTTGCGATATTCATTATACTATCTTAGGATTCTTAGCAGCGCTTTTACTAATGTGCTGTCTATACTAAAATAATGAAAATCCCACCATAGTTTAATCTTAACCATGCAACATACTTAATAGAGGCACTTTTAAGCATTATAATAGCCATAAATTTGCAATATTCATTATACTATCTCAGCGAATTATCTAGTAGACAGAAAAATTAAAAAAAGCAGCGCATGCGCCGGTCACACACATACACACAATAAAATAGTGAAAATCATAACATGTAAAATACTAAATATCAGCACTATTTAGCTATATAATAGTCTTAAATTTACAATACTCATAGTTTTCTTAGCGAATTATTTAGTAGAAATAAAAATATTAAAAGCAGCGCTTGCGCTTACTATAATGAAAATGACTTTCTAGTTTCATGTTAATGTACTCAAAATGGAAAACAAATATCATATGAAAATATTTATCATAAGCAACATCTGCCCCCACCCCTCTTGCAATTCATAAGATTCACTGTAGAAAATTTGACTGGAATAAAAAAGCATCTTCTTTCTGAGAAACCCTTGCCATTTCCTATATCACGATTCATAGGATTTTCTGTAGGAAATATGACGGGAATAAAAAATCATCTTTTTCAGCCAAACCTCTGCTATCCTAATTCATAAGGATTTAACATAGCCGGATGTACTTCAAAGGATTCAATAATTACACCTGTTTATCGGGGAGATTAAAACAGTCTGAAGTATTATTAGTGTCAAAAGGATTTATTTCCTTTTGGGGGAATTAGCCGTTAGTGACTGCTAGCCTATTTTCAAGAAATATCAATAAATTTAAACTTGCATTAAGATCTGCAGCTTGCATGTGAAGGGCTGAAGGGGGCGTATCATGGCATTGCATGTTGGACATAAAAGGGTCATCAACTTCACTGGCATAAAAAATAACTGTAGGTCTTGAAGGCTTGGTGACTTCACCGTCTTATGTGTGGAGCATGGATGAGGCAGCATTTCTCCTTTGGGGTTTTAGGGGCATGGAAGAACCAGCCATCTCCAACCGCTGCACGGTAGTAGCATCAATGACTCTAGCCCTCTTGTTGGGTGGGGGACAGTGCACAAAATTTTCCTTATAAAGAAATTAAATTTTAGTTTTTAATGTAGAGAAAAACCACGCAAATTGTAGTGAAAAACCAAACTCGCCCCCTATTACACACACCCGCCCCTCCACCTCTTCGATATCGAAGAGGTATATATATATATATATATATATATATATATATATATATATATATATATATATATATATATATATATATATATATATATATATGTATATATATATATATGTATATAATATAATTTACTACTTCAATCGATAAGCCATTTTTCATTCGTTGATTTGCTTTCTATTTGTCCGTAAGAAACCATACCTGAAGGGTTTCCTAGAGGAGTGGAATTATCTGTTGCCTAAAATTATTTCGAATGTCAGGCACAATCCTTAAAATTGATACCCCAAAACGTTCTCTTCAAGAAGAAGGAGCGTAATATAATCCAAAAATTTACACAATGAGGAATATGTTCCAGACTTTAATTATAATTAACGGTTATTGAAAATTTGTTATCATTTTTCTTGCAAGGCAATGAATAACAAAAATTATTAACAAATTCTATTGCTATAAGTACAGAATGGAGATAATGTTAGCCCCTCCGATGTATTACTTATATCTTAAGGGCTTTTTTGTTGTTTATCACTTTGGACTAACTAATAAAAAGTAATTAATATTAATAATGACGGTTGAAGTCTGGAACAGCACCCAATGCTGTATCAATTACTCAGTAGTCTGTACATATGAATTTGGTTGTATTGATGCAGAATCAGCCTTGTTCATGCGATACTGAAAATTCACTATATAAAAATTAAAAAATATAATAGTGACGTATGGTTCAAATAGGCGATGGTCCTTGAACAGTCAGGTCTTATATACGTCAGTATTTGAGCAGATTCTGTCAAATTTCTATGCATCTGAATAAAATTGACATTTTAATACAGAATTATTTATACCAGATCTCTATTAAGCCGGGCAGTGGCGGATCCAGGAGAAGGTGGCGTGCGCCCCCTAACGTAGACTAAAGTAGTGTTAATTACTTAATTAACGTAAGTTTGCGTTAATTAAACTTGCTCCTAACGCAAGCTTATCGGATCATGTCATACCCAAACTCTTATTTGTAGTGATTTTTGTTCGTTTCAAGCTTGATTTTGCATTTTCAATTTAAATTTCACTCGTTTTAAGATTTATTTATTAATTTACATTAATATCTATTGTATGTTTGCTTGCATTGATTGTTTATTTAATTTCTGTTCGTTTTAAGTTTCATTTATAGGCTACTTCAATAGAATTTTTTTTTTTTCATTTTAAGCTTGATTTTCATATTCAGTCTAGCATTGATCGCTTTAAGATCTATTTATTCATTTATATTATTACTTGTTGTATGTTTTTGCTATGATTGTTTATTTTATTTCTTTTCGTTTTGGGTTTCATTTATTCTTTAATAGTAATTTCTGGTCGTTTTGAGTTTTAATTAAAAAAAAGATCAAATACTCATCAAAGTTTTAAAACTGGTATAAAAGGAGCAATATCAAAATGAAAAATGGGTTAGTGTAAACCTCGGAGTTTTTATTATCTGATATTTGAACTATTTTTACAAAAAATGGCTATCTAAAAATGTTTATCGGATGGTTTTGGGGAAAAAAGGCGTGTGGGACTAATTAAGCTTCGGTCTCTTTTGACTCTTTAAAACTGAACAAGAAATTTCTATTTTCAATCAAATGAGCCTTCTCTGAAGTTTATACGAGTATCCCTTCTGTAAGAACCATATTTATCCCCAGAATATAACTTACAACGCCTGTCCCTGGGCCCTGAGGGGTTTTGTCGACCCTGGAGTTTTAATATCTGATTGTTGAACTGTTTTTAACAAAATGGTCTCCTCAAATTTTTATCGAATGGCATTTTTCTTTTTTTTACCAAACAATAACAACGAAAATGGGTTACATCAATGGAAATTCTTTTGCATGTTTTCATGCATCTTGTTGTTTTCTCCTTTTTGCTATATTTATGAAATGCATTATAGCGTGCCAGAAAGTGTACAGCTAGCTCTTTTTCTTTATCTGACAACAAGAAAAAACAAAACAGATATAAAACTAAAATCAATTCTACAAAATCGATTAACTTAATGAAAATTCTTTAACGGATTTTCGAGCATCTTACTTATTTCTGTATACTATTTTTTATTATTTTGTTTGTTTTAGCATAAATAATGGCCGATCAAGAAAATGAAGAAATATTTTTTGATGCCTTCGGATCCCCCTCGACGGTGAATGAAGGTGAGGCTGAGCTTTTTTAGACTACTGATTTTTCTTTTTTAAATTAACTAATTGAAAATTAGTTATTAATTTTATAATTGTAACTAATTAATTACAATCCTATAGCTAACTAAAGTAAGTGAGAAACAAAAAAAATAAGCTTTGAATGAATTCATTGTTTCAATGATAAAACAAATCTCAACTTTTAGAGTATAGGTACATAAATCGAATATTAGTCGGGTTGAGTACAGGTCCAGAAACATTCAGTACAATTCACTGAGCAAATTACCTGCAGAAGGAGGGAAAAACTTAAATTCGAGAAGGAAAAAGTCCTAAACTTTTCTTGTTCATTTATTTTTTTGCTATTTAAGAGCCTCTTCTCCAATATCCTGAAGGCTATCGTGGAAGATTTGTATTGGTTGTCCTTTCATCTTTCATTTTTAAGACGTGGCGTAAGTATTGCTGTCAATGTGGAGTATGTTCAAACAGCTCGTGGTAACGAACTGGATGTTATTTGCACTAACCTTAAAACCTTCTACAATATTCCAACTACCCTTCTCCCCCCCTCGGTGGTGGCTATCATTTCATGCTACTTTTGAAACCACTGCTAGTTTTAAAAACAAATTACTCAATTTCTGAATTTTCGCTTCGCCTAATAACATATCAAGGTCTTTTTGATTTTGGTTCCTGGATTACGTCCGAGAGTTGGGATGATGTTTTGTCGTGTGTAAATCTTAATTCAAAGGTTAGTTTATTTCAAACAAAATTGATGACAAATTACCGAAATTATTTCCCAGAGGTTACCAAGAAGGCATGTTCCTCAGATAAACCTTACATTAATGAAAAAATAAAAGGACTAATCTATTTGAAACTAAAACTTTTTCACCTTGGAAAGAAAGAGGAAGCCTTAACCCTCCGAAACAAAAAAATAAGAAGGAAATACGTCGTGCAGCTTTGCATTATGGTAAGAATAAAATAAATTACTTAAAACAGAGCAAACCTCAGCAATGGTTTAAGAAAGTGAAAGAAATAGGGGGTCGGTCGTTCAAGAACCTTGATTTTCTTCTGGATGAACCGCTTGAACAGACAGCAAATGAGCTTAATAAACACCTAGCTAGCATTATGCAGACTTTCCTTTCTCTAGGAAAATCAGCTAATCCCTGAAACTCCAAAAGATAAAATACCGGAAGTTTCGGCGAAGCAAATGATAGAAAAAATACAGAAACTGAAAAAACTAGCATTTGTCCCATTGATATCCCAATTGAACTAATAAAAGCATTCCCTGATAAACTATCAACACCCCTTGTTAGTATTTTTAATGATATTAGTAATTCCTGATGTTACCCGTCGTGTTGGAAGCTGGGCTATATTACTCCAATCCAAAAGAAAGGAGGTGTGAACGATTTTATTGGAGTTTGACCAATCACCTTAACCCCAGTTTTTTCAAAAATGTATGAGGGTTTCATAGCTAATTGGTTAAAGGCAGAAATTTTGGAATTGATTGACTTACAACAATTTGGAAACCTGAAGGAGACATCTACTTCACACTATCTTGTTAGTCTTCTTGACACCGTTCTTAAAAACCTTGAAAACCCTGATACTTGGTTGAATCTTTTATTAATTGATCTCCAGAAAGCGTTCGACCTAATTGACCACAATATTCTCTTAAATAAAATACTGACGGAGTTTCAAGTGAGTACCTTTTTAGTTAAAGTTGTTGCCTCTTTTTTAACAAATCGTTCTCAAGTGCTGAAATATAAAAAGGTTTATTCCGATCACCTTCCTATCTTTTGTGGGGTCCCCCAGGGAACCCTGATGGGTCCCATTTTTTGGTCTTATAATGATTAATAGCCTCATGACTGACCACACACAATGATGGAAATATGTGGACAACCTGTCTGCACTTGAGGTTTGTCAATGAAATATTAAAAGCTGAATTATGACATTACTTGACAATGTCACCCAGGAGGCTTCTTTGTCGAAGATGAAAGTTAATGCTAATAAATGGTCATTTATGACAGTTAATTTTTTAAAATCACCCCGTTCTTTCAAAAACCCCATTCCTCCCAAAATCTCTGTCCCATGCATTAAACTACTTGGAATGACAAAAACCGGTGACTTGAAGTTGGATGCCCATGTTCAAATTATCCTAAAACAAGCTTCCCCTTTGGCTTCCCTTCTAAAACTTTTGTTAAAGATTTCTTGCCCCCCAAAGGATCTTCTCCAACTTTATTGTCCTTTTATTCGGCCAATACAGGAGTTTGCTTGTCCATTGTAGCATTTTTGTCTTTCTTCAGAGCACATTTATAAGATTGAAAATGTCCAAAAATGAGCACTTAGAATCATAAATGGCGAAGGGAAGGTTCCATATCATTATCATTAAGTTCAAGCTCACCAAGTTGGCCGAGAGAAGGAACTTCTTATGCTTTCGTTTCGGTATTAAGACCCTGTCTGTTCCTTGATTACGTTCCATCATCCCCAAACCCTACTTTCCTGCCTACAACAGACCGTCCCGTATTCTAATGGGGGGGGGGGGGTTAAAATAATTTGATCTATCTCTAGTAATGTTTCCTCATATGGAGATTTCGATTAATTAATTCAATGGGAAATTTAGTTAAACTCTTAGTTGACGGTTCGCGTGTGGCTTACCTGAGTGGAGTCGGAACTTCTTGAGTGGGGAACTTAAACTAGGAGTACATATAGGGAGCTTATATTAACGGCCATACTGAGTCGAAATCAGACTGAAAAGTTTCAGTTTCCCTTAGGAGCGAGTGGAGCCACAAGGACTATCAAACTTGAGAAATATTAACATAGAGAGAATAAAATAAGAAAGTAATGTGTTTATTTTTACTCACATAATCGTCGCAGAGTTCGGTGATAATATCAAGGACACTTTACAATCAAATACAAACAATGTTCAATAATACTGTTTTCAAGTTTTCATAAAATTCACATAAGTCCGCACGAAATACTCTTGAGAAGATTACTCAAGATTGATAACAGACTCACACAAGACTGTTAAAAAGACTGTCCAAGGACTAGTAAAAGACTCGGATGAGACTCCAAAATAAGACTCCAAATAAGAATGACTCGAAATTGCTAAGTTCTAGCAATCTACTTTTCCCAATTTTGCCAGAGGTTACGTCCAGGCGTTACTCACAAGTATATTTTACAAAATCTATTGGTTCTATTATATGGCCTATATTACTATTGGGTAATGATGAACCAATGAGCTACTTGGGTTTAATTAAGATTTATGACTTTTAAGATATCACTTTGGAATTCTTCAGAACAAACAAAGTTATACACCGTGTCTTTTTGCTTGTAAGGTGTCACTTATTTCCTGGAAGTCTGATGACTTATTTCTGTGAAAATTCTTAAAGGACAATGTAATTTAATTACATTGAGATGTTTATCCTGATATTTTCAGAACGAACGAAGTTTTTACACTGTAGCTTTTCGCTAATGAGGATAATAAATCTTAAAGGACAATAGGATTTAATTGCGTTGAGATGTTTATTCTGATATTTTCAGAACGAACAAAGTTTTACACTGTAGCTTTTTTGCTAATGAGGATAATAAATTCTACTATCTCTTGATGGTTTGGTATTTCAAGCTCTTGAGATTTAAATTACATTGTTAGTCGCCTGTCATATAAAGTTTGGTCAAACTGATATTTATTGCATATATTGGCGACATAAAGGCGGATTTATTTATTAGATTTTCTGTGGGAAAGATTTTTTCCAATGTATTGTTTGATTAACTACAATTGTTTCACTATTTTAAACTGAAACGCTTGGGACTTGCTAAAAGACTCTTACAATGTATTGTTTAATTAAATAAATTTGTTTCACTATTTTAAATTGAACGCTTGAGACTTGTTTGATCTGTAGGTTACTTGAATTTTTGGATTCATATTTTTGGGTGATGTTACTTTACTGGGGTAACTTTAATTGGGGAATTTTTATGTGTTTTTTTTTGAGAATTGATCCCATTACAGTATGAAATCCCAACAAATCCCCAAACTGACTCCCATCCCCGCTAAACATGAAAAGTATCGAGAGTTTTGTTTCGAGTTTTGTTGAGTTGTACAACAGCCCGGAGAATTAGTTTTTAATTGTATTGTTATCTATTTATTTTTTTTTATTTTTGACTTTTTAAATAAATTTTTTACTCATCACATTTTTTATGTATTTTCATTAATTTTATTGTTCACTGTTTTGTTTTTATTTTTACTTTTTAATTAAGTGTTGACATTTTTCATATATTTGTTTTACAATGAAATTATGTTTGACATGGACGTCACGTTCTTTTGATGATATATATATATATATATATATATATATATATATATATATATATATATATATATATATATATATATATATATATATATATATATATATATATATATATATATATATATATATATATATATATATATATATATATGTATATATATATATATAGTGTAGTGTATATATATGTGTAGTGCCTTTGAAATATATATATAGTGTTTTTTTACATAAAATTCCAATTCGGCAAAACATGCTGTGAAAGAAATTTTTAAAATAAAATTCTATTCTATTCTTAATCACAAAGGGTGTTAATTAGAATAAATAGCTCTTATGGAAGCACTAAAAAAAACTTTAGCGTAAAGAGCGAGGTATTGACTAGGGGGCGAACCCAATCATATATGTAATAGTTTTTTTTTGTTTTAAGTTTTGATGTTGAAAAGTTTTCAGTTGAAAAGTTTTTCAGTTGAAAAGTTTTTCAGTTGAAAACTTGTTTTTTTATTTAATTTATGATCATTTTTTCAAATAATGCTGGGAAATTCGACGCCCCCTTCATAGCAACGTCCCTTCCCCCATGAAAACTTCCTCCAGTGAAAAATCTTCCCACATATATCCCGATCCACCCCCTACTACCTGGAAAAATCCCCCCTGTAAACGTCTGTATACTTCCCAATAACCAATACTGTATGTAAACATTGGGCGAAGTTCATAATTTGCAGTCCTTCCCCCGGGGATTGTGGGGGATTAAGTCATCCTCAAAGACATAGTTATTATATTTTCACCATGCTGAACAAACTGGCTATCTCAAAATTTTGATCGGGTGAATTTGGGAAAAAAATGAGCGCGGGAGAGGGCCTAGTTGTACTCCATTTTATTTTGGTCACTTGAAAAGGGTCACTTGGTCACTTACCACAGAAGCGACAGCTTGTGGCAATTACAGAGGCATCAACCTCCTCTCGATACCCCGAAAAAGCTAAATTGTGCAGAGAGGCAGCAAAAAGCCGCGAGAAATGACTTTTTTGCGTTCTTTCATCCACTATTTCATCCGCATTTTGACGCCCATCCTCACACACTTTTCTGTTGTAACGAGTTGTCTGTAGTAGCCTACCTGGTAAGGAATAATCTCAGAGAATACAACTACCAAAACTACTAACAACTCACCACATCACCAAGCCGCTAGAGGCCAACACAGCTACGCACGCTCCTCCTCCTTCCCAATTTATTCAAACCGTCTTTACTCTGTCCCAGGAAGTTCCCATTTCCCATTTGAGGTAGGCAAACACCCGCCCAGACACACAAGCAAAGGAAGTGAGAGAGATAAAAACATATATAAATATATGGATTCTAAAATACAAACCAACAATGACAGGCATTGAGATAGGCAAACACCCGCCCAGACACATAAGCAGAGGAAGGGAGAGAGACAATAATAATTATAAATATATTGATTCTGAAATACAAACCGTCAAAGACATGCACTGAGATAGGCAAACACCCACCCAGACACATAGGCCAAGAGAGCGAGAGAGACAAAACACATGCACATAAACAGATTCTGACATAAAAAGCAACAATGACAGGTATTGAGATAGGCAAACACCCGCCCAGACACATAAGCAGAGGAAGTGAGAGAGACAAAAACACATATAAATATATAGATTCTGACATACAAACCAACAATGACAGGCATTGAGATAGGCAAACACCCACCCAGACACATAAGCAGAGGAAGTGAGAGAGACAAAAACACATAAATATATAGATTCTGAAATACAAACCGACAGAGATAGGCAGTGAGATATGCAAACACCCGCCCAGATACATAGGCAAAGAGAGTGGGAGGGATAGAAACACATACAAATACATAGATTCATACATACAAACGAACAATGACAGACATTGAGATAGGCAAACACCAGCCCAGACACATAAAGAGAGGATGTGAGAGACAAAAACAGAGGGAGAGAGACAAAAATATATACAAATATACAGATTCAGACATACAAACCAACAATGACAGGCCCTGAGAAAGGTAAACACCTACCCAGAGACACCTGCAAAGAGAGCGAGAGAGATAAAAAACAAATACTACTGCTTAGATTCTGACTATAGCCTGACAATGACAAACATTGGGACTAGCATTTTATTTAAATGAGAATGTGGGAGAGGTATATTTAATATTTGTACATACTAAGATGCATAATTGGAAAATTATTAAGATATATTTTTGGAATGGATCAATAGCATAGTGACTAAATTAGATAACTATAATCAGGGGTATAGTGGGGCAGGGATTTTGTTAATAGAAAATTCAAATGTAAATATTTGCAAATTTAAAGAAGATTTTATTTTAAGAGGTGGGGGGGAAATCTATAGTTTTAAAATATCATTCAGATTTAGAGGGGTGTAAAGGTGTCCAACGAATCTGTTTCGATACTAGGCTACAGTGTTTCAAGTATGCATTGTTTATCGCGGCCTTCTGACCTCTGCAAAATGGTGCTTCTAAGAACAAGTTGGACAAATTTGCAGCTAATGGGGAGGGGTCTAACCTAACTAAATTAAAATCATATGACTTTGTTTATAAGAGATTGATGTTTTGGGGTCATTTCCCTTAAGCAAGGAAGAAGAAGTATTACATATAGTGTCCCGAAATAATTGAGCAATGGAATATTTTTGTTAATACTTAGGAGCATGAAGCTCAAACTATACATCTTGATTTGAATATGTATCCTTTCTAAATGATGGTGGGGGTGGAAGATGCCATTTCTAAGTGCATAAAAATATATCAAAAATAAAATGAAAAAAGGTGTTATTTTGTTGTCGTTGTTGTTGTTGTTGATTAAATGTGTGTTGTATAAAATATTTTTTGTTATTGTAAGTAAAAAAACCATGATATTATGTTAAATAAATGTGTTGTATTTACTGTTAAATAAAAAGTGTTTTTACCGATTCTTAATTGTAAAGTGCAACTTTAAGTTAAAAAGAAAAGAGAATATGATTCTAAATTGGTTTTTTTGTTCTTGAACGGAGTAGTAGTAGTAGTAGTAGTAGTAATAGGACTGCGATAGGGAAATTATTTATTCGTTAGACATCTATAGTTTACAGTTAGTTGTAGGGCAGCCGTTGAAGCCAAAACAAAATTTATCAATTTAAAACACTATTAAGATCGTTTCTGTGTGGTCCAACAATGTTTGGCAAAACGACACTTTTAACTAAAATAATTAAAAATTGTGATAAAATGTTTCAGGAAAAGCTGAAAAATATCTACTATTGCCACAGTGTTTGGTGGGAGTCATGATAAAATAAAAGTTATTACGTCATCTGTGCAGGTATAATTCATACGGAGACTTGATGTTTTCAACATTGTTGAACCAAACTCTTGGCTGATTATTGATGATTTAGCAGAATCCGTTGAACAATGGTCTCAGGAATTACTATAATTGTTCACTGTTCCCTCACATCATGAAAAGATTTCCGTTACTCTAGTTCTACACAATCTATTTCATCAGAGAAAATGTATGAGAACACTTACTTTGAACTCTACCTACTATATCATCTAAAGAGTTGTTTGTGATTCTAGTTCTCTAATAACCTACTATATCATCTAAAGAGTTGTTTGTGATTCTAGTTCTCTAATAACTCTCAAGAAACAAATATAAGCTGGGGCTCCAAATTTCTACTTTCAGCGTACAATCAGGCGAAAAATAAACCCTATGGCTACATTCTATTGGATCGTAATCAAAATACACCAAAAGATTTGCGTGTAGTCACAGATATTTTTACAATGAAATTACAGTGAATGAGCCCTTTTCCAACTTTCTACGACAACTCCTTCGATACGAAGTGCCCTGGTATGGAAAAAGAAGAAAACAAAAAATGAACAATACATTGTGCCAACATCGTTCTTTAATTAGGCAGCACTCTATGATTTTATTCAGCACAGAGATTTTTGCATGCCATTGGAAACCTTAAAATATAAGAGAATGAGGGACGTATTCTAATACATTTTGATAATTTGCTACCATTCTCTGAGTGTTTGTAAATTGTACATGTAAATTTGTGAATAATAAAAAAGTTTTAACTCCACCTGTAAGTAATTACAGCGAGCGCGAGAATAAAAAAAGTTTTAACTCCGCCTGTAAGTAATTACAGCCAGTCCAAAGCCTAATTTTTGCCAAAATTTTTGCCTTCGCCAAAAATTTTACCAAATTCCAAAAAGTTGGGGGGGGGGCAGCTCCTCCACCCCTCGGGACGCTCCTGCCTCATCCTAGGCAATCCCTGTTTAGTCATGTTTTGAAAGTAGGCCGGTTCAAAACTTATATTTGTGCAAAGTCAGAAAGAGGGCGCACTGTGGTATGGGGAATGGGCTGGAGGGCCAAACTTTTGATCCGCGAAAATTACCAATGGAAAATCCATGTATGATTCAGATTACAGCAAAAATTTTCATTTATAAAACTTGCACTCGATTTTTTTGCATTTTTTTTAGATCTATAGGCTACGTCAATAAAAGCTTCAAACTTCCTTAGAAACCAAAACTCAGCAACCAGGTTCCTTATAAACCAGAAATTCAGAAAGAAAAATTAGAAATCTTTATAAGGCAATCTTTGTGGAAATCAAAGACTAATTATAGTGTTTGATATATTTACTTTTAATGCTTCTGATTTCAGTGAGTCATACTGCCATCTTAAAGATTTTAGGTGATAAATATGAAATAATTAAGAAGTTTATCCCAATTAGTCAATAAGTGGTCATGATCTGAAATTGGTACTGTTTCACTCTTAGGCTGAAAGTGCTCTATAGTTCGTTTTGATTTTTGGACGTCTGTACGGCAAAATTAGCCTCTTATATTAAGTATCCTCATAGTATATCAAATATCCTCATAGTTCGGTTCAGACACACATACAGGTTTTTTTATTTAGGGGCGGGGATAGAAAAAATTGGGGGATAGAATCCATGTAAGTCAATACCTTCGTCATGTTATTATAGTATGACTTGTCCACCCAGCATTTAAAGTTGCTGACTCATTTGATTGCACACAATTCCAAAATCAAGATGAATCAGCTTTTTTTCTTTTTTTGCAGAGTTATTCTTACTCTACACGCAGTAATTGACGTCACTAACCCTTTCTTATTTGCAACATTTTGAAATCATTTGTCAGGATGAGTCGACACTTTTTTCTTGTTATTCTTGCGCAATTTCTAGGGGTCTTGTTTCTTGCCATTGCTGTATAAAAAAGGATTCCATAAAAATTATTTCAGTTTAGTCTTGAATACAGACTTAAGCAGACCGAACCAACTGAAATCAAGCTTTGCATGTTAGTACTTGGAACTATAAAGATGCAGGTATAATTTGATTAAACATTTAGTATATAGAGGTGGTTAGATATTTGATATAATGCGTTCTGGATTGCCTGGTTTCCACAATTTCCTGTTGTAGTTTCAATAATTTTGTTACTAAAGTATTACATTTTATCACATTTTAGTATATTTTATTGTGATTAACCTAACTTCACTTCTTTGGTGTGGTCGGTTTAACAAGTAAATACCCATTTCTTCAAAGGGGTTTCGTAAAATCTAGAAAAATGGCACCTCTGGACATCTCTCTCTTCATGCGGATGCTACTCAAAAAAAGGCACAACTGTTTCTTTTGTTATGTGTGTGGTAAATATGCGGTAACTTCTTATTACTTTCTTTTGCCTTTCTAAAAGTAAATAATCTGTAATGTTTATTAAATATGTTTTTTTTTCGACAAGAAAACATGTTAGATTTCGAGGATTAAAAAAAAGAAACCAAAAAATATATATGCGTTTTTTACCGTACAAAATGCGGAGGCTACGAGAACAAATTTCTCCGTATAAACTTTAGGTAGGCTATGCAATTTTTAAGTTGAGAAAAATAAATGAATTGTCGCAAACGATACTAACTAATTTACTAGCTTCATATTGCAGTGTATGACGGATAAAATGAACGGTCAATGGCAAGGATATGACAGGAACTCATAAAATTTTGTTGGTGAAATTTTCAAATACGTATATAACCTAGATCTATTAATGTGCCTGGAAGATTGACTATTCTAGGCTTACCCAAAATTACGGTAACCACAAGAGGGTAAATGAGTGTTTTCTAGGTTTTTTCTTGTCTTTGGACAATTTAAACCATGGATTTTTTTTTGGAAAACCCCACCACTGTATAAAAATTTCCTAGTTATATAATATATGGGCTTAATTCAAAAGTTCTGCTTGGAAAGTACCTATAGGGGCAAAAAAAAAGTGCTGATATTTACTCAAAATAAAGAATAATAAGTAACTAATGGCAGATTTTGTATCGTGTATGTACAGATATAATACTTCCCCTATCAAAGATCTTTAATTTTACTAATAAATTAATTATATATATTTAAAAGATGTTAAAATCGTAGGCACTATATTGAAGATATTGTGAACAATTTGAATCTAGAATTGAAGCTTGCCAACGCACTCGTGATGGAAAAGTGATTTACGCGAGGCCCATTCAATAAGTAACGAGCAAATTTGCTGTAACTCATAAGGATTGATTTGATCAATTCGAAACTTAGTCTCCGGCAACATTTATGCACCCATCCTTTCTTTTTCTAATTTATGCATGTCTCTTGATCAAAATCCTTTGTATTGATCTTGAAGCCGTTTCTGCACTTGATTTTTAACTTCTTAATTGGATCGAAAATGTTTTTCATGACTAAAGCCTCTTTATGAGTTCTAAACAAATGAATGTCTGAAAGGCAAAATTAGAATAGTATAGGTATTTGGAGCCATCTTCCTCCTCTGTTTCAATTATTTTCTTGGTTTAGCAGTACCACTTGTGGATACATATTGTCATGAAGGAAAATCACTCCTTTAGTCAAGAATCCACAACATGTGTTTAAATGACAGGTTTTAAGTCATGCTTACAGCATTCCGGAGTTTACAGGAACCTACCTTTTGTGACTGTCCTGAAAATAAACGAGTCAGTGACAACCAGTGTTACAGCTGTATGTTCACCAAAAAGTAAGCCTTTCTATTCGAACGAAACGTTGTGGACTGTTGACTAAAGGTGTGACTATTCTCCATGAAACTTTGCACCTACTTGTGCCACACGCTAAATCTAGAAACAGTTCAAAGCTGGGATTGGATGGGAGACGCTTCAAAATCACTCCTACTGCCCTGACCTTGCCAATACATACTTCCAATACAATAATTAGGTCTATAAAGTTTTAAACATGTTTGTTTTAGAAAAAAAATATTGTATCAATTTGGGGTGCTTCCAAATATGGAATTTTTCCTTTTTTATTAATTAATTATATTATTTATTTATTCAATATTTATGTCTTTTATAGGCTTCAAATTGCCGTCCAACCATATGTACCGGAATCATATGAACACCATTAAGGAATTGAAATCCATTAGGACTGGAGACGCAGTTTTGGACGATGACAAAAATTTTATTGACGAGTTTAAGATATAAACACCATTAAAGAATTGAGTCCTGGACGTATCTAGTGGAAAAAGCTATGTAATTTTTGTTTTTAGTTAATACTTTTATGCAGTATTGTCACTCCAGTAACTTGTACTTCGATGAATGAAACCTACACTAGTTTTCAAAAATATTTCGATGATTATTGGTTTATAGGGGTCTATCCAATATGCTATTCACGGCTTGTCTTCTCCGAAAGTTCTAATGAACTTAACGGAAGTTGAGTGTAACAACTTCAAAGTTGGGGTATTCAGTAAGGGTATAAAACTAGTCCGTGGTTCGGGAAACCTATTACATACCACTATCATAGTTTGGAAATACTTCTTGATGACGTCGCGAGCTGTTTTGCTGGACGATCAGCTTGACAAAATCAGCCTGCCCAACTATTCAGTTGCACTAATTTGGTGTCCCGTTGAACTTTTTATTGGGGATATTTTTCCACAACTCATTTCCCTTGCAGCCAAAAAATGCGACGTTAAGAAGTTCATTCTCGCCCGTATTTCTTTTGTTATTTTCGGATTTTTCTTTGTAGGTTTATTATTGCTTTGTTATCCCATCACAATATGGCTGAATCTTTTTCAGGGTATACCCTGGAGATACAGCCACTGGAATCAATACTATGTTCTAGAACCTGAAAATTCTGGAAAAAAAAGGATAAAATTTTATTCAGGTATTATAAAAAAAACAAGCCGATCAATCACTAAGTATAATAACTGGGCACTATATGCAATGCCCAATTTCTGTCTGGCGTTAGTATATATTTTATGAATAAATACGTGCATTAAATAAACCCACCGGTTTTTATATTCAATATTCACATTGACCGAGAATAACTAGTAGTACAGATTTTAGTTACTTGACCCATAATATATACAGGCTATATTTCTTGCTAAACAAAACTTTTTTTTTGTAAATTTGAATTTTTTAAAGAGAAAATCTAACTAATAAACTTTCTTGAATATACTTTCAAATTCTTTCTCATATGAGTCTCTTGTTTCCTCCAAATATCACTATTTGATATATAGGCTAATTTGTGCTTGAACAGGCCAAACATTACTTATAGTAAACGAATGATGGCCAAACATTACTTATAGTAAACGAATGATGGCCAAACATGTTTTAAGTGTGAGTTCTACAAGATGCCAACTATGCTAAAACATTTCCTTTTTTAGTGGTTACATTGACTCTGGTATACAATCATTATACTTCAATTATTAAAACCTATTATTACAGGTTCACGGAATGCGTTTTGGGTCTTACATCAGTAAGGTACTTTTCAATTCCGCTTTATCTGTATTTCCCCTAAAAGTTGGTAAATCAAAAATAACGAAGTTATAAGATTTTGAGCGTATGTTCTCGGTCCACGGGTAGCACCACATTTACCTATATAATATTAAAGCAACAAAAACGCAGAAAATTTCAAATTGTAAACATGTTTCAACTGATAGAATATAATACCAAACTAAATAAATAAATTAGATTATTATTCTTAAAATAAATTTTATCCCAATAACTTGCTTCTGTAATTACACTTCACGTAAATATAGCACATAACTATGCAACACCATTGTAGAATTTATGAGCCTCTAGCGACCCCAGACAAAATATTGTCATAGAAAATCGAATAGATTTGTTTTATGAAAACTTCAAGTTTGTGATGGAAAACAACCTTCGCTTCTTATGCTTTCCCATTTCCCAGTGCTCTAAAACCCTCCAATGAACCTTTTAAGGCTGGAAAGCTACGTGTTGATCATAAGCTACAGTTTGGCCTCAATAACAAACACTACCTGTGAATATAGCCTACAATTAACAACTAACAACTAGGTAAATTTTCGATTACTTTCATCATTACCTTTTGATCCAATACGAATAGTATCTAGTAATAACTACCATAAGGGTTATACACTTGCGGATTTTGAGGGTAAGGATGTGACGCCCGTGGTGCGTAACGTAAATATAATTCTCAAGGCAAAATTCTGATAGTTTGGATAATTAGTTAAATTCTGATAGCTCTGATAACCCATTCGACCTTGTACTTGGAACCCAGGACTTGGAGATGGCGTTGGATATGCCAATGAGGTTTGAGTTAGTTGAGTAGTTTTTTCTTTCCAGCTAGTTGTAAAAATTAATTTAATAGATTTCCATGGAATGAAAAGACTTGATATGTTTTTGAGTTCTCGTTCGTTGTCTTCTGAGTTCGGTGAATATCAAGCATAGGTTCAAAATCAGATGGGTATACTAAAGTAGAAGGAAAATTCTACTCTTGATAGTACAGCAATCTTGGCAATTTTGCATTTAATTATTTTGTCAATGACGTAACAAGTGTTTAAATTGGTAGTGGAAAAGTCCTCTTTCTGGAATTTGAAATATGCAAATATTCAATTTCTTCACAATTTCATCATTTGTCGCATTAAAAGTCATTCATAATGAAGGAATTTTGTTTGTTGTCAAGAAAAAATTGTTCCAAAAACCATTCCAATATTAAAAAAATGCGGACCTGGTAGGCCAATGGTACACAAAGAAAGAAAATAAAGAGCTAAAGAAGCTATGTGCCCACAGGGGAATGTTGTGACTGGTCTCCATATCAAATCAAACAAATAAGCCATTCAATGAAGGACTAAATTACCAAACATGACAACAATCTAAAAGTAAAAATAGTATTGATGGACTTAACCCATACTTCAGGTCTGGCTTAAGTAATATGAAAACATAGTACTTTAGAACAAGGCTATGATTAGAACAATATTTATATAAAGGACCATAAGAATATGGTATCAGATTTTCTTTCGAGAATCCCTGAAAAAAGACACATTACCTATTGCAACAACCTTGTATACTTTCTTTGCCAATGCGAACATTAAAAAAAAATCTTCTTTACACAAATGGAAAAATGAATTCTTCGCAGCTATATCGATTTGAAATAGATGAAGAAAGAAAAATCAGATACTACTGACCGCCACAAGGGTAGAGGAACGAAATTAAGATTGATATCTTGCATAACAAAAACTCTAGAAGGCGAGATGTTATTACACATGTCATATGTGTTGAACTGATGTCAAACGGGAGAAGTGAAAACAATAGGAAGAATTAGGGGTATTTTACTATTTTCAAACATGTATAAAAGGGTGAAAACATTCAGTCAAGGATATGATTAATGTACCCAACGGAAATCGTACCATCCAAAATGCCACGTGAAGAATAAGAAATTTATCCGATTCTAAATGGTATACAAAATTTGATTTTCATTGACGGTTGGGGATCAGGAGAGGGTTCACCTGCTTCCAAGGAATTAAATTGTTGTGTTTTCAAGGAAGTCATCATTTCAACTCTTATCTTAAAGCAAATGCAATTAAAGAATGAAAAAAGAATGAAATGCGAGCATTCTAATATTACAAAGCATTACAATAACACCTATTTTTAAAACAAAGGATTTATCCAAAAAAACATCCTCTCAGACAATGGCCCTTTGTTAGACGAAATAACAAGCTATCCCGGAATAAAACGAAGGCAAATTCAAATTATATGGCAAGTTCCAAATTGAAAATTAAACAAATTTTAGACCTTGAATATGTGTTATGTCTCCACACAACACAAGAACCAAATAACTGGCGTAACCATTTACCTTATGTCGTATTCACCCTTAACACTGCATATTCAAACCCCCTATTCTTTCTACAACATTTCAGGGACCAAATAATTTATATAGATTCAATAGAAACCGAAAAAATGTATTATGATCTTGATCAGTATAAACAGAAAATGATATTAAGAATGAAAAAGGAAATAACGAAAGGAATAAAAATACAATTCGCAAAAGTAAAACAACAAGAAAAATGCGATGTCATAATTCAAAAACAACACAGTACAATAAAGGAGATATAGTATGCATGGGAAAAACCAATCTTGATGGGACGAAAAAGTTAAAAGACAAGATAGGGCGAACATTTTCGAGTAAAAAAAATACTCCCAAGTAATCTTGTTTTTTTCCTAAGGCATACAAAGAGAAAAGAAGTACAGGTAGCACACCATAAAAAAATAAAACAAGGATATTTTCCAAAACAGTGGAAATCTGCGCCACAATTAAACGAGGCTATAAGTAAAGACACTATTGCACCCACATTTTTAAAGAGATTGCACCAACCTTTAAATGATCATAACAAGTAAGAGGAGCTAAACGAGTGTTTATTGTGCTCCTGGTTAGATTTCTAGAAATCATTTTTAGAAATCATTTCATCTGACAGAATAGAGAAAAATGTCATGATCTCAATTTGAATCTTAAGTCATAGTTTCACTTTGATGATTCTCTTAATCTGTTATGCTTAATCTCATTCTATTCCAAACCAAACAGTTCATGAACGGAAAAGGTAATCTCAAACATTAACACTACAGGATTAACCAAAAAATATTTACTGAGAAGGAAACTAAAACACTATATATTTCCGCCATAACGAGCCGTCTCTTGTTATTTCCTCTTTTTCAAGTGTTCCACCTTTTTTTAGGCATATAACCTTTCAATGAGTAAATTCAAACATAATGAACGTATCTTATTGAATCAACATAAAATGAATTGTTGTTAATCTTTATTTTTTTTACACAAAATTCCTTTTTTCTGCTTCGATCCATATTGGAAAACGACATTCTTAACTCATCATTCATTACAATGAACGTGTTTTAAACATCCTGGACAAAGAGGAAGGGCATTTACTTGTAAAAAATCTTCAAAAGACTAAATGACTTGGCAAACTATGAACAACTACAAGTTGTCAGTGCCATTTGATAATTTCATCCTCTAACGCGTTTCATTATTAAAAAAAACACACTTTAAACTAGTTCCTTCTTTAAATATCAAAAATTATTAAAAAGAAAAGAAACCAATGTACAATACCAGTAGAAAAAATTAGTTCCAAGACGATTTTGGTACAAACGTCTAACTTGGTCATTGAGTGGCTGTACATAATTAGGAAGTTTTGAACATTATCAAATATAAAGTTTTGCTCTCATCATGAAGTGAAACTACCTTGTAAAGTGGCTCATTTTAGCCCTATACAAACAAATTCTAAATAAATAGCAAAAAACAAAAAGTAACAAGTCAAAACTTCACATTGTTTAACCTATAAAATGACGCTCACTCATAGTCCGACTCCTCTTCTTTAATAACCATGTTATTATAGTATTCGGAATAGGCCTTAAATCTTTCACAAAGAGGAATTTTTGTGCAAAAAACTTTGGGTTTCGACTTTGCAGCGGAATTTTCGGCACCCGAGTCTGGGAAAGGCAATGGGGTAAGAGGAACAAGATCTTCACTATTGGGCAGCCTGGAGCTTAAAGCTGGTGACGGACTAACAATTGGTGTGAGCGACCGACTTTCAAAAGAAGCATGTTTTTTCGATGGATTTTGAGATAATGCCAACTCACATTTGTGGAAAACCTTTCTGAGGTAGAAATTTTCTTCCTTTGTGGCACTGTAGTACTGTAACTATAATTTGAGTTGAATTTATCCAACTTTGACCTCTGAGATGATAGATTATAATGAATAGTACCTCGATTGCGCAAAAATTGGTCGCGATAAATGTAGAAATAACAAAGTCTATTCCGCAATATGATGGACAATCAGACATCGATGAAATTAATATACAATTGGCCCAATTCGTAGAATTAACAAAAACAGAGCTAAAAACGTTAGTAAGTATGCTCCTCCTGAGATTAAGAGGGCAGGCTTTAACCTTTCTAAAACAAATTGAAAATACTATAGATGATGATAGATTGCCAATAAATAAGATATATTCTTAGAAACTAGTTCAACTAATAAATTAAAACACGGAACAGTATGCTTTGACCATACACAGAATGTGAGAGAATATCTTCACAATATATAGGAAATACATAGCACCAATACATAGGAAAAGAAAGAGCGAATGAAATGATGGTGAGCCTTGACGTTGTTTACTGGTCATTGCTCCCTCCACAATTAACCAAGATATGGTGCAGAAGCTCTTTGATTATTTACCTGGTTTAAACAGTTTTTTATAAAAGGATGGACTTCTCGAAATCTCCAAGTGAAAAAAGAACAATATTTGTGATTGATTTCAACTCAACAAGAGAAGCAGCAAATGCTAAAACTCAGTTGCTTAGTTTGGATGGCCTTTGGTTTGGTTGCCCCGGTGAACGAGCTATCGTTAAGTACAATGCTGATAAGAAATAGACGTGTTATCTTTTGAGATATTTTAAGTTTCTTATCGATTTTGATATCTCAGTAGGCTTGAAGTGCCTTATTAAATAGCTCGTTTTTTTAAGACAACTCTTCCTTCTTTTTTCTTTTTTTAACTTAACTCTTTCATTGTGTAAGAGCAAACATGTATAGTAAGTAACGACAAACTTTTGGAATGTTCAAGATTTATATCGATGCTTGTCAGGCATATAATTTAATCCATTTGTGTTAAGGCCTACATTAAAATTGTAATCTTGGTATTAAAGTAAATTAAATTTTTATACGAATTTTAATAGAAGCAAAATTCGGAAAAGGTTCTGGAGACTTGTGTGAAAAAATCATACTACATGCCTTTTTGCAAGGACTTCCCCCAAAATTATATAGGATGGTAATATCCAAAAATATTCAGACGTTGGATCTTGCAGTTCAGGAGGTGGGACGAATGATCGAAATCGATACCATCGTGGCAAATCACAGTAAAACAAAAATAAATAGCCTAGGCGAATCAAACGCAAGCCTGACCTTCAAGGGCGATCAAGCTTCTCCAAATTTCTTCTCAAGGGATAATTCCCCAGTGCAACAAAGAAATAAAACGCAAGAACCCGCTAGGCAGAAAATAGTACGTTTTCAGCCCGTCAAACGAGTTAGTTATGAAAATAATCCTACAATATTAAGATACTATATTTGTAATCCCGTAGGGCATATCGCGAAAGAGTGCCGCTTTAGGATTAGAGACATAACGGCACCAAGAAATGACGTCGGTAATACACAATATTATGGCAACCATTTGTTCGGGAGAACAAATCTTAGCGCCAGTGGTGCACAAGGCTATAACCAAGGAAGACTGTGCCCACCAGTTCCTTACAATACGTACCAACAGAATTTGTATAACCCTCCCCCCAATAGACAAAATAATTATCGATTTGAAAACCCAAATAGTCGCCAAAGCCAATATAATGCGAGAATTGTACATAGAAATCACGAAAATTTGCCGACGGGAAATGCAAATTTTTCAAGCCGACGGCATTTGCAGTCGGCGCCAGCACCAGGCACCGTCGCAAGACATCCAAACTACCGTAATAATACATGGCAAAATCGGCAAACAAATGTAAATCAAATGCTAGAGATCCCATGGACATATCTGAATCTCTAATGCAGACACCGACGTATGAAATAAATCCACAGGGAAACGTGTCAGGCCCCTCAGAAGAATAAATTGGACCCAGAAGGGGCCCAGAATATTTTATAGGTCCAAACCAATAGTAGTACCTTCTTGTAGTGATAGTAATGATTAGTTACCTATATTTAATGATTTTAGTGAGACAAATGTCCACTTTAACGCACTAATTGACTCTGGTGCAAAAGTTAATATCATAAACTCATACGTATTTAATAAGTTGCCTCCGCATATCAGGCGACGAAAAAATTTTAATAATCCCTGTTTAACTAGCGTAACAGGGCATAAATTGGATGCAAAAGGTTCTATTCGCCTAGACGTAAGAAGGGATAATAGAATTTTTCTGACAAACTTTATAATATGCAACAATTTTCCGTATGAAGCCATCTTAGGCGCAAATTTTTTAAGTTCTAATAGAGTTTTATCAGACATAGCGAACGAAAGGCTTGTCTACCCGGCAAATACCCTTCCCCTAGCTTAAGAAATGGTAACAGAGGTTACGAAGAGAATTTAAGAGTAAATAAAATTTTTGGCGGTATAATGTCAAAATCTTTTAAACCTCATGTCTCGTTACAAAAAGGACGTGGCATAACCAGAAATTCACTTTCTTATTCCGAGCGATATTGGAGAAGTGAAGCAAAATTAAATAATAAATGTGGTGAATCTGCAAAAATAAAAAAAAGGAGATATGCGACAGTATAGATCAAACGAAATCAAGGAAATCGTGGAATTATGGAAAAAAGTAGTGAACCCCAATGCGGTTCAGGCGCAGCCAAGGTTATTTGCGGATAGAACTAGTCTAAATTTAATATACAATGACAATAAAGAAAAATACTATGGATTCGCAATACGGAAAACAAAAATCCCTCCCAAAACAATGCAAAGAATTGAAATATCACAGATGATTGAACCAGTGGATAGGAAATCCGAAATCGGACTTACGATCCCATCGAATGAAATTCCTGAAAATTTTTTATGCGAAGAACAGATTATATCTTACTACAAAGGAGAAGGTTTTATTTGGGTAACTAATAACCATGAAAATGATACAATTACAATAAAAAAGGGAACATGTTTAGTTCAAATCCAAGTTATATCGGAGAATGATTTGGATAGGTGGGAAAATTCCAAAAGAAGCCTTGTTAATGGCATTAAAACTTCAAATAATAGATACCCCCTAACCAACTCACAATTATTGAACAAATTTAATATGGATCATATTACTGACCTGGAACTTAAAAAAAGGAATTATGTGAATTATCATGGACTTTTAGAGATGTATTTTCTGCATCCAAAGACGACACAGGACTAATACCGTTTAATGAACATTCAATTTTAACAACCGGTAATCCCGTCGCGAAATAGTCATATCGCATACCGTATAAGCATAAAGAGTGGTTAAAAAATAAAATTCATGAACTAGAAAAAAATGAGATTATGCGCCCCAGCATATGTCCGTATTCCACACCAATGATCTTAGTCGCAAATAAGAATGGGGACCTGAGACTCGTAGTAGATTATAGAGCCCCTAACAAACAAGTAGTCAGTGATAAATTTCCCTTGCGAAGAATAGACGAAATCCTTGACTCTAGCTCAAGCCAAAACTAAATTTTTACTTCTTTAGATCCTACCCAAGGCTACCACCAAGTGAAAATAGCCGAAAAAGATGTCTGTAAAATTGCTTTTTCTACAACTGAATGCGGTTCCTATAAATACTTGAGAGTACCTTTTGGACTTAAGACAAGTTCAAGCGCGCTGTGTAGACCCTTAATGCATCTATTAAGAGGATTAAAGAATATCATTCATTTTGTTGATGATGTTATATGTGTAGAAGAAAATGCTGAAAAACAATTAGCAACATTAACTAAAGTGTTCAGGAAATTCAGAGAAGGCAATTTAAAATGCCGGCCTGAAAAAACTAATTTATTTCAAACTAAAATTAAATTTTTAGGAGTAGTGGTGACGCAAGGAGAGATATCAACAGACCCAGACAAAATAAAATGTGTTAAAAACCTCAAACCCCCCAGAATTATGAAGGAATTAAGAGGAATTTTAGGCCTTACTGGTTACTTTAGAAAATTCGTGAGCAATTACGCCCAAATTGCGAAACCCTTCACAGAATTAACTAAAGGGAACTCCCTAAATGTTACCTGGTCCCAGAAAGCTCAAACTTCCCTAGACCATCTCAAATAGGCACTCACTTCAGAACCCAGAATGTCGTTGCCTGACTTTAAGAATGGACAGTTTGTAGTTACAACTCATGCCAGTTCAAAGTTAATTGGAGCTCGCATCACCAATAATTACGGTCGAAAACCATAACCCTCTAGGAGAAACGCCTAAACATAAAGTGATAGAAAAAGTTATGATATTCAAGCAGAACCTAATCAAAAGGCGAAAGTAGTTATCCCACCACAAACTTATAATTATTATCTATAATCCACCACCTGGACAAATTTAAAATAATTTAATTGGTAGAAAATTTTTACTACGATCAGACCATAAAAGCTTGCAGTACCTGCGCACTTTTAAAAACCCCACAGGAACTCTAGCTAGATGGATTATGAAAATCCAAGACCTAGATTACAAATTTGATTATTTAAAAGGCAAACAAAATACAACTTGTGATTTCTTGAGTATATTCCCAGAAAATATGCCGTCGGAAGCCGAGCAGAACGAAATTAACGCTATAATTACTAAAAGTAAATATAAGAGAAACAAACTCAAAGACGCAGTAAAAAAAAATAAGGATAAGTATTATCCCTTGTCCTTAGAAAATATAAAGAAAAATCAAGAAAAGGACGAAATGTGTTTAGCACTTATTACTTATTTTGTGAATGACGATGTATTACCAGATAAATTCAAGACTCTTAGAAAAGAAATAATTTTTACTATGATCTTGATGAAGAAATATTATGTAGAATTGTGACTACTGAGCCAAACAGAAACCAAACATCAATAATACCTGTATTACCCCAAAACTTAATAATACCTACATTCGAATATATTCATTCGGATATAGGTGGGCATTTAGGACTAACGAAACCTTCCATAAATTAAAACAGTATTTTCATGTGCCGTCAGCATTAAAAATACTGAAAGAATTTGTGAATACATGTGAAGCGTGTATCTTAAGAAAAAAAACCCAAGGCTATGCTAAACCCCCAATGGTAAGAGTCCCGGTAGCGAGACCCTCCTTCGATAATTTCTCAGTTGATTTATATGGAACCAGTCGAATTACCAGTTTCCAACAGAGGCCATACTTGTAATCTTTCGGTTATAGGTAACTTTTCTCGTTTTTATTGCGCAATATCATTAAAAAATCTTGGCTGATACGGCACGATCGCAAATTTAGGTTAAATAGTTGGTTAGGTTTAATAATAAAAGCACGGATATAAGAAATAATGGATGCACCTTTGTTTGAAAAGTAACTTAGGACTTAATGATTTTTTTTGACATAGAGAAATTGGTGACGTCCAATTATAATCAAAACTATAAGTTTAAAATATAAAATTGGAATAAAATATTTTCTATTGTATTAAGAACTTATAAAACGTAAAACAGGCACGACTGGGATCAATTCCTACCTTATTTAACTAACATAATCAATACTGCTTATTCAGAAATAACCAAAGAAAACAGTTTTTATTTACTATTTGGTCGCGACATCAGAATACTTTATCATGAGATTGTTGAATTTCGACAATATTATAATAACACGGATGACTAAAAACAACAGCTCATGAATAGGATGAGGGAAACTGATAAAATAGTCAGGGAAGAATTAAAAAAATGTAAACTAAGTCAATAGCTAAGAAGCGTACCCAAATTCAAAGTGAATTTAGACCTTAAGATAGAAGGTTTCGTCTACCTAAAAAACGAGGCAAATGCAGAAGGCAAGAAACTTTCCAAAAAATATGCCGGACCTTACAGAATAGTCAAGAAGTACAATAAAAATCTTACTTTTAAAATGGGCAACTCGGATTACGGGATAACTTACAAGGCACATGCTAGCCGAGTAAAAAGAGCCAAATTCCCGAAAAGATGGGTGTTGCATCGCTCGTCTACCGACTTTTCAGTCGTAGGAGATGAGCCCCCTAAATCAAAATTGGCAGAGCTAAAACCCTTTAATTTCAAACAAGATTATTTTAAAAATGAGTGTGACGGGGAAAGCTTTTAAGAATTTTTAGCTGTGAAAAATCTGGTTATCCCCAAAAGAAAATCCCTAGTGCCAGCGAAAATAAAACCGCCAACAAGTCTAGAAAGCTCATCATCAGAGATTGCAGGAGAATTAGATTATACGATATATCAACAAACCCAATTTTTCCCAGATAGAATTTCGACCCCTTGTCCCCCCCAAAAGATTTCCAGACGATATGGTTTCCTCTGCAACACCAATAGAGAGACCCCTGTCATTGCAGGAGGAATTGAACAGAGCGGTAGAAACTCCGGGTATTATTGTCCAGAAAACTGCTCCCAAAGATTCAATTAAAATAAATCTGCGAGAAGCGATGTATTTAATAAATTTCCCAATAAACACGAGGCAAAGTACTTGGCCTTGGAATTAAACTCCCGAGGATGGCCAGCACGGGCAGTTTTATGATAAAACCATGTCCATGGTCAAGCCTAAAGAATGGACTTCATGGAGGGAAACACTAGTGCAAAAAATGCCCCATCCCTCTGAAGATATGGCATTTAAACAGTGAAGAAACCCCGCAAAAACTTTTGATTTCTCTCAAAGTTTTCAAGAATCTTTCAAGTCTCCCGAGTTGAAAACTCAAAGCGAGGACTTAGAGAGGAAACCTTCTATTTCCAGAGGAGTAAAAAGTTACGAAGGAAGGGCAAGTGATACCTCAAAAACACAAATTGCCACTTCTAAAAGTTCTAATGCGGAATCATCAGAAACCAGTTCCGAAGAGTCTGACGGTGAATCAGACCATATGGTAGTTAAAGAAATAGGGAAATCAAAACAGACTTCAGCAGCAGCGCACGCGAAAGAAACAAAATTAAAAGGACAACAATTTTTGAAAAAACAATACAAAAAATTTGATCTTAAATCACTAGCAAAACTCAAAAAGAAAAAACTGAAAGAAACAGAAGAAAAAGTAACGACACAGTCAGGTAGAAGGGTTAAGAAACCTGACAGATGGGAATATTCCTAATTAATGTAAAGTCAAATGTTCTTGTCGTAGAGAGATTGTGCCCACAACCATCGACTAGTAGTATGTTTTTTTTATTAGTTGATGGAGTTGGATTTCAAATTCCTTATGAAAAATCAGCTTATAATCCATAGTAATAAATTTAAAGGCATGCGAATGAATTAACCAAGTCAATATCAGTAAAATAAAATAATACCGAGTGATATCAAAACAGTAGTGATCAATGAGAAAGGCTCCAAGTAGGATCTCAAGGCTGGCCCATGATGACTAGTAGTGTTTTAGTTCCTATTTGGAACATTCTGCCCACTGAGTAGCTACCTTACGAGATTCAACTGTACCTCTACAAAAAAAAAACTCCTCACTTGAACAACCCAAAATATATCCAGCTATTGAGATCATTTGCAGATTCTATATCGTGGAAAATTTGGGTTCTGTTTTGCCTACAAACGGTGTTTTATCCAGTTTGTTAGAGACACAGTTCCTAGACTCCTCTATGACAGTCAACTTATATTTTTATAAAAATGGCCCTTGATACCCATTTTCATATTGTAAAACGTTGTATATTGTGATGAACCATGAATTGTTGGAAGCCTGGGGTGGAGTTCACCCTCAGACAGCATTTGGTTTGTGGCAGTCGAGCTCTACCTCGGATTTTCTATGAAAAATCAACATACGTTTTAACAAGATTGATATTGGCAAAAAAATAAAAGTTACCGGTATAAGAGTGTGTAATCATAAACCAATCATTTTCAGATCATGGCAACGGAATCAAAGCCTATTCGAAAGGCGATAATTGATACTGAATTTATTACAATAACGAACGCGAATGAAAACATTATATATTTGGCAGCTATGTTGGTGTTTGATGAACAAGGAAATCAGATATACGCGAAAGAATGGGATTTAGCCTACAACCTTAAAGGGTGTGCCCCCCACACTTACAAATATGGATTAGAACTCGCAAATACCCCTAAATATCGTCCGGCTAGAGGGGAAGTTAAAACAAAACATAGGAAAAGATCAAGTTCAAGTTCATTTAATTTCTCATTAAATCACTACAAGACAAAATAACACTTTTGCAATATGAATCAATGGAAAACAAAATATTTACAGAGGGTGCCAACACAGTGAGTTATACTTGAAAACAGGCACCCTAAAAAAATAAAAGAAATAATAATAATAAAAACAAATGATAAAAAGAAATGATAATACACTAGATATACTGGGAAGAAAATGAAACACCACACTGAACCCACAGCCCACACCTCAAATCAATAAATTACCACATAATTAAATATTTATCAACAATAGCACCGGCCAACATGACTTCAAATAAATGAATACTTATCTATAATTACTTATTAGATATAGTTTGAATTTAGCTTTAGAAACTGGAATAGAAAAACGCGAATCTATATTACTTTCATAAATATTCCAGAACTTTATTATTGAATTTTTAGGAGAAAATCTGGATCTTTCAGTTCGGATTATAGGGTAAGGTAATTTGGCTGAACTTCTTCTTAAACAATAATTATTCTGGACAAAAGAAACTAAAGAGAAGTTACTAGAATTTAAAGCCAATGGTAATAATTCTTTTATTTGTTTTAATCTGAAAAGGAAACAATTTGCAGTAAGGACTAGATCAACTGGCAATATTCTTAAAAATGTATAAAGGCTCTTATTAGGCGATTCATTAGGGAGGGAAGATGGGGAAGGAAGGAGTGCTTTTAACGTACGAAGGGCATTATTTTGAAGACGTTGAAGGGGCTTAATAAGAGATTTGAAAGTATTTAAATAAGCAATTGGACAGTAATTAAAATAAGAATGGATTAGAGAATAATAAACTGACTTAAGAGCAGGGAAAGGCAGGTGGAATTTTAGATACCGCAGTAACCCCATATTCCTTCCTAGCTGCATCCTTAGCCTATCAAGATGAAGTTTCCAAGATAAATTTTCATCAACTGTTAGCCCTAGATACTTACAAGACTCCTTCCTGGCAATGGTAACTAGTTCTCCGTTAAAACGGACAGATATTTGGAAAATCGACGGTACGGCATGAGAAATTCGAGAGAAGATGATAAAATGGGTCTTCGAAGAGTTTAACACCATGAGGTTGTCAGCAAACCACTGCAATAGCTTCTTTAGACCAAAACAGAGGTTTTCTCTGACGGATGATTCATCTGAACCTGTGACAGAATTAGCCGTGTCGTCTGAAAATAGTAAAGCAAGTCCATCATCGGTGATAGTGTCCAGAAGGTCACTGGCGTATATTAAAAATAGTAGTGGTCCAAGAATTGAACCTTGTGTTACTCCTACCTTTTCAGAACATGCCGTTTTTACCGATCTTACTGCACCTCCATCCACAAATTGATTCCGACCACTGAGGTAAGACTGGATGAGTAAGAGAGCATTACCTCTTATTCCACAGTTGTCAAGCTTATCCAGAAGAATCAGATGACAAATCGTGTCAAACGCCTTTTTTACATTCACAAATATTGTAGCTGGTATCACATCACGGTCCATCGCATCATTCAAAAATTGTAGCAAAACCATTATGGAATGTTCGGTTGAGTGCCCAGGCCTAAATCCAAACTGATACTTGTTGAAGAAGTTAGACCTAGTCAGATAATTCATCAGTCTGTTGTAGATGCAACGCTCCATAATTTTTGAAAAAGCAGAGAGAATAGAGATAGGGCGGTAGTTTGAAGGCAGCTTGGGGTCGCTACCTTTGTGGAGGGGTATAACCATCGCCGACTTGAAAACAGTAGGAAAGATGCCATCTTTAAATGAAGAATTGACGACGTGTGCGATAACGCCGACATAGCAATCGATGGTTTTCTTTATGAGGTAATTTGACGACCCATCTGGACCTTCGGAGTGACCATTTTTCATGGCTTGAACAATCTTCAGCAGTTCGTCTTCAGTGACTGGCGACAGAAACATAGAGGAGCAAGACGGCGAAGGTAGGTATTTTTTATAATTATCCGTGACGACAGTTGAAAGGCCATAAGCTTCCTCTACGGTTGCTTCTCCAATGCATGCAAAAAATTCATTTAACGTGTTGGCTACTTCTTGTTGGGATGTTGAAGATGTTCCATCAGGCTTGGTTATGGTCTCAGGAAACGTATTAGTTTTTTATTTATTCAGGCATTCATTTATCAGTGTCCATGTCTTCTTTGGCGATCCTTCTGCTTCTTGAAACTGCTTATGGTAGTAAGCCTGTTTAGCTTTCCTGAGCAGGGTTGTCAGAGTGTTTTTATAATTCTTGAAGTCCGTACCATGTACATCAGGATTATCAATATGTTGCCTGAATAGCATATTTTTGTGTTCAATACTGGTTAGTAAGCCTTGGGTGATACAAGGTTTTTTCGGGGTCGCATACCTGGAGCGCTTTTTCGAAAAGGGGCAGGCAGAGTCAAGGGCAGAAGAGAATTTCTCAATAAATAGGGTAGCCATTGCATCTGGGTTGGTTTCTTCATAAACTGAAGTCCAGTCGCTACAAGTCAATTTAGCTCTCAAATTTTGTAATGATTTATCATCAATAGTACTTCTTACTTTTATATTCGGGTTAGATTTCAGTCTATTTATCAAAAATTCACCAAGTAACATAGAGTGATCCAATTCATCAGTTAATACGACATAACTCGAATGTAGATTGAAATTCGTAAAAATGTTGTCAATAACTGATGCCGACTGTTCACTAATACGTGTTGGTATTCTTGCTGTTGGAACCAATCCGGCAGAAAAGCAAGTAGTTAGTAAATCTACCGGTAGAGATCTTAATTCTTGGGTGTCCGAACTCACCAGTCCCAAATCTATATTAAAATCACCTATAAAAACCCCCTTATTGTTCTTAAAAGTCATCCGCTACGTTAGATAATTCAATTTACGAATAAAATTTGACGAACATTATCCCGGTGGTCGTTAAAACAAGCATAAGAATAGCTTCTCCTTACCATACTTGATCTCAGTCATTGAAAATTCAAAGTTCATCTCTTGAAACAAATCATTAAAATTCGTAATTTATGGGTAGGGAAATTCTGTTCAATAAACAAGGCAAGTCCACCTTTCGAACGGGTAGATCTGTTTCTAGTAACTATCTTGTACCCAGATACACCAACCAAAGAATTATTACCATCACTAAGAAAAGTCTCACAAAGTCCCAGAATACCAATACGATTACTATAAAGAAATGTGGATAGAAAATCTAAACTACTAAGCAGTCCTCTACAATTCCAAAACGCGATACGGGAGGATTCTAACTGATCAAATGGAGTTATTTTGTCATTATTTATATATTTACTACGAGAAAAAGACTGGATAAAAAGATCAAAAGATTCATCACCAGTTGATCCTACAGATTTAAATAATTTATTTAGGTCAAGTTGTTTTTTCTCAAAATCATGGAGCCGGTCCGATGTTCTCTCATTAAAATAAATTATATCATAATAATATCATACACATAAAACTTACCAAAATCAATATGAAATGATAGGCTAATGAGTAAAAGGTGGTACCTCGGATAATTCCCAGCATGCGAGGAGTGAAAAAACGAGCAGAACGAGAACTTTTTTTGCACAACTAGAGCTAGACAGAAAAGAAGGAATACATGAAAATAATCACACATAATGACAAGGCACAAAAACACACTATGACGAGATCAATTCCAATCTCTTTTTTCACTCGCGGAATATAATAATAAATCAAAATCGATGTCACAACTAATTCATTAACTAATTTTGACGCTAGACCACGAAGACGAAGCAGATCCTTTAATTTCCAGCCATATGTCTATGCCTTTTTGACGAACCCAAGAAGACGTTATTTCGCCTTTCATTTTCATCTCACGTGCTTTGGCCAATAGTTCACTTCTTCGGATATTCAGTTCAGGCGGCAAGTCTGCGCAAATAACGATACCACTGGCCTTAAGTTTATCGACGTTTGACATTATAGCTTGAATCTCATTTTCGGACCCTAAAGATACAAGCAAAGGCTTCACTTGCTTCTGCTTACTTTTGCGCTGGCGGGAGTCAGTAATATTTGCTGAACGTGAAGTAATGCGATAGCACTTCGTTATCATTACTGGCTCATCGATTCCTAGCTTATTCGCAAAAAGGTTTTTCACATTAGCTTCAGGCGTTTCATTAGATTTTTCTTCCGGTAATCCGTAAACCAACAAGTTAAGCTTTCGGTCTTTAACTTCTAAAGCAAGTAATTGTTTCACAAGAGCATCAGATTCAAGCTTCAGCTCCTCTAGTTTATATTCTAGTTCAACTATTTGTGAATCCCGGGTTGTTTTCTCAGTGTTTAACGAAACAACTTCTACCAAAGTTGAGTCAAGTTTCATGTAAAACTCCACCTGAGACGCGCTTATTTTGTCCAGTTTTTCTCCAAATAAATTAAATAAAATTTGTCGAATGACGACTGACTGACGTATGACATCTTTAAATACTACAAAATCCGCGAAGTGAAATCTTTAGTTTATTCCATGACAACTGGTAGTCTGATTACCTTAATTGGTATTTCACTTGGTAAATATCCACAAACAGGTAACACAGATGCAATTAGACAAGCGTTGAAATGTAATTTAAATCCAGTCAACTTTTATTCCTTAGTTTCTTTCATAAATAGCTATAATCCACTTTCGATGTTCACTCATGAGAACAGAATGGCTAATAATAATCCTAATGATGAATAATAATCTTTATTATTGCTAAACTGGCATACCTCACTTGGATATCTTATGAAACTAAAAGAACTTGGTTGTTTACAATTATTAATGAGACATTTACAAAAGAATCTCAATATCAAATATTTCTACTCTAAGTGACCCAATCAAACGGACATTCTTGTCCTTGATAAATGCAGATCTCCCAAAAGCTGCTATAATCTAGAGAAAAATCATCGATGTGTCAAATATGAAGTTATACATAATCCTTTATCAGAAATCCAATATTATAAAGAATTTTTATTCGACCCTGAATCCAAGGAATACAAATCCCTAGGTAGTAAATTATTTCTGAAACGTAAGAAACACACCAAAGAAAAGATACGCCTATAAAAATAATAGCAAGAAAATTAAAAGAAGATTCTAAACTCTAAACCTAACAAAAAAACAGAAACAAGACAAAATAATTATAATCCTCATAGAAACCTCAAAAGTAACAAGTTATCTTAGATTCACCCATAATGTATCATTCTTTAAAAATTAAAATCACACATTTCTGGATATACGCTGACCTCTGACGATCTTTCGGGCGTATAGTCATTGCTGGCCCGGCGAAAAAATCGGAAAGAGATAACCCGCATGGAATGTTGCAAACCCCACTAGGTAGACAATTAATTTATTAAAAAAAAAACAACATGAAGAAATATCCTAGTTGTCCGCAATTAAATAAACCGGATTTAACATCAGAAACATTACGTTATATGTCTCCACAATGTTCCCTTGCGTATAAAAAATGTCATAGTATGAATAACGTAAATAAATCATTGAGCGAATATGTATTAGTGAAAGTAGTACAAGAGCTAAATTTCGTCACGTTACATTTCCTCCTAAAGTCACCTATAAGGCCCCTGGAAGATAGAGTAATCTTAAGAATAATAGAAAGTCTAGTATATTATAAATTTCATTACACGGGTAATGCTCAGAACTGTAGAAAGAACTAGATTAGTGGCTACCATGACATTTAGAACTCTCTTACAAAAATTCTAACGTCCAAATATCCCCTAATTGCCGAATTTATCGCAGAAAATCTATGGCAAACTCTAGATCAAAATGGTATCACAACAATATGGCCCCTTATATTCCTTACACTTCTAATAGATTGAGGGTATAACCTACTAAATGGAAGTAATTTCCTGATAAGTTTGTACAAAAATTGCTGGAACTTTGAGGGCATACACCCCGAAATAAAATCCAACACATTGGAAGTTACCGCACGAGATTATAATGACATAATGAAAATCGCACTAAAACTTTTTGAAGAAGATGAAAATTTTGGATCCAAAGTGTTCTCTGGTTTTGACATTATTGTACGTAAACAAAAATTTTGTAATGCGTCACACATACAATTAATTTTTAGAGTAGTAAAGGTCATAAATAATCCGCTTTCCTTAGCTGAACGATGTCGTAAAATAATTCGTTAGAATGTGCAAAAGAAAGATATAGCGAATATGTTGGAAAACCTAGAGGTTCCGAATGATCTGTTGGTCTATTTAATGCACATATACACAGATAAGAGCAATTAAAATAACACGGTATTGGAATTAAAGTTCCTAAGCACAAATATGTCATCATGGGAAGTTCATCGCCTTAATACCATGCTAGTGTTGTTAGAAACACGTAATGTGCCACCGAAATATACGGCATTATTAAAATTGAATGTTGATGAATATGGGAAGAATCGTATGTACAGATAAAGTTATAAAGATAATGTATTAAAATGTAAGTTCACTAAAAACACCATAACCCCTTTTTTCAAAATTTTTCCTTCTCAAAAAAAAATAATATAAATAGTGAATCAAGTGAATAAATATTAATGAACTGCGTATACTTACGCAAAGCTAAACCTTAAATTTAACTCAATGTTCTCATATATAAAAATTATTTTGTCTTAGTGAAGATTCTACTAATTCTAGGCTTATAAAAAAAATAGGTTAACAGTGTGTTTAAGTGTTGCTTGCTTACCTATTTATATGTTGATTAATATAAAAATATAATGCAAAAATAGGTCATATAGCAATTATTAATTAAGCCTTTAAGGCATATCTCAACCAGTCATAAAGGTATATCATAACCAGAGTACAGCTTGAAAGTCCTAGCTTTACTTCCATAACCATTCAAATTCTAACATATTTTTCATAAACAGAAATTCTGTTTTACGCTTCCAAATCAGTTTTATTTGCCCAATACCATAAAACAGTTAAAAAATTAAATTGATATAAGTTAATACAATAAAAAAACCTAAGTTAAAAGTTGAAATGCCTAAACTGCTTTGAAAAAAAAATATAATAATAACAAAATAGTAAATAAACGAATTTTGCAAAAATTGGTAAAATTAATGATAAATTAATTCTAGAAACAAACAAAATATGAGGCTTAAGAATATCATCATAATCCTCGTTGTTCAAGCAGCACAAGATATAGGCAGGCATGTCTCCTTTCCAAAAACTAACCTGACAAGTATGTGTCCAATAAGAGAGTCAGTCATTCATACTCCTGCCATTTACCCGTGCCCCAGCCATTTAAACATTTGCCTCTCAATTACTTGGACTATCTGTCTTGGCTTTTCTTTGTCCACAATTACCCAGCCCAGTCTTGATGCAACCTCAACAGGTTCTTTCAGAGGTCAACCTAATGGCGGCACGATTTTCGTTTCTTGCTTGTCCGGAACCGGGGAAAAATAACGGTACCGGTTCCTATTGCAACCCAAAATACTTGATAACTTCAATTCAACCTAACCTAACCTAACTTCAATTCAAAGGCAGCCCAAGATATAGTAAAGCATGGAGTAATATTTAAGCATGAAAATTCACAGCTGGGCAGCCATATTGCATGGAAAATCTTTATGAAATTGGATCCCAAACTCTTTGAAACTTTATTTCAACAAGTAACAAGACTAGAGAAAAATACGTTTGAACTCAAAGAATCAATATTTTAATTCTTAAGGTCGGATAAAGGATTACAGCCCAGTAAAATGATGCACAGTAAAGATAATAAAGAGATCCACATTCCAGGTATCCCAAAACTAAAATCAAAATTCGTAATAGACGACTTTGATAAGAAAATGGCAGAAATTGACTTGGGACTAGGAACAAGTACCAAAGAAAACAGAAGGAAAAGATCAACAAATAATATTGAATACTTATCAAGAGACTTTATTAGAATGAAATCGATGGGAAACCCTAAATTATTGGCTACGAAGAAAGGAAAACTTTATGATGGAAATTATGCAATGCTAAATGAACTACCAAGCCTATGGACTTTTCTCAAAGAATTTTGGTAAAATCATACTGAGAAAAACGTCACGAAAAGAATATCATCCAAACTAAGGAAGGAAATGACAACAGACAAGATACTAACCTAAGGGAATTAGACAAATCAAGGAACAAACTTTCAAATAACCAACAAGATAATGAGTATATAAATCCTTCAGAAAGAAAAGAAAGAGACATCACGACAACGACACCTACATATGGGACCCCAGTAAAAGAGATACAATCTTCGATATCGGAAACTACGGCAAACACAGTGCTACAATTGATCGAACTTAGTAAAGAGAAACCTGGAAACTTAACTATATTAACTTATCTAAAACCCACGACGTTTACAAAGTGGACATAATCAACAGGGCCCACGTTTACGCATACCCAACCTATTGGTATATTCCGTATAAACGCAAGGGCAAGAATCCCGGCAAGACATACCGAAATAGAAACGATAAGAGTACAAGGAATTAAGACAGAAGAAAAGAAAAATAATTATAAGCAACAAGTATTTACTTGTTGATCAAGATATACGAAAATATGCCCTAGCCAATCCACAAGACTTGAAAAAGTGCGTATCATTCAAAAACCTAGTATGCCAGCTTACGTTACCCATTTATAACGTCAAATCTGGATCTTGTATGTTAGATATATTTTTGAAAGACACCGTAAATGTTACGAGAAAATTTCTGAAAAATGGACTTAGAAACCAACCACTGAATTACAAAAACCAAAAGTAACCCCAGTGACTAACACCTAAGTGACAATATACTTCTCCCACAAGTTAAAGACAATGTGTTGAAAGAGTCACTAAAGTTAGATGTCGACCCACTCCAAATCCAAACAGCGATCCCCCTGTGATTAACCAAGAAATCACCGGAAAAGCTTATAAATACAAGTCATGCACGAACAACTTGATAAGAGAAGTTAATCTCTAAGTGCACGAATGAACAATTTTATGTGCTTTAAAATATCCCAAGAATTATGTGCTGAGAAAAAAAAATCAACCCAATCCGGACCGCGTTGATAATAGATCAAGCCCCAAGTCCCAATAATCCCAGTGCTCAACCCCTTAACGATAAAGCACCTTATGAACTATCCAAAAACGGCAAGTGAGAATGAACTCTGATAGCAAAATTCCACACATCTGTAGCTGGAAGTATCATTTCCCGTTTGATAATTAAAGTAAGCACTTAATCCAAGACGAACACAGCCATGCTCGAACTATCCTGTGAAGAAACTATATTGTAAGTGTTTTAAAATTTTTTTGCACAAGACGAAAATGGTGAAGGACCATAATTTACAATAGAAGGAGTGAGTACGCTAAGAGACACATAAAGTGGTGAGGTAGGTGTGAATTTACATCACATTTTATTAATTTTGAGAACCTAACAATTTCGATATAACAAGCAATCCCAGTGAAAGTGTTTTTTGTTACCAGTGAACGTGGTAAACGTAATATTTTGTGTTTTAAATCATTCATATATGTATTGCTAGATGTTCAGATAGAGTTATGTGCAGTGTTGTCATATTATTCATTTAATTTAGCGTAGACAGGAACCATAGTTATCCCATAGCTAGCTTAAGATAAAAAAACTTATAAAAGATGAATCTTCAAGAAAAAACGTCATAGTAATAGTAGAATAGTCCCAACCGTACCAAACATTGTTGGAAATGTAGGAGTTACCAGTGTTAGATGTAGAAAAACAAAAAAAAATCTTTTGTGTATTAGATAGGCTGTAACCATAAATAATCTTAGTCCGGTAGAGGAACCTTAGAAAAGCATATATTATAAAATAAGAAAAGTAATACAGAAATTTTTAAGAACTCCTGATTAAGCTAAAACAAGGTATAAAATAATGCAATACCAATTAAAATTTATAGAACAGATAGTAGTTTTAAAGTACTTCGAAATGTATCTAAACATTAAAACCCAATACTTTAAAACCCAAGGGCAAGCAAGTCCTAATGACGGGACGTCATTAAATAATGGGAAGGGTAATATGTACCGTGAATAATATATACTTAAAATATGAAAAACGTTTCGTTCTAAAAATACTTCCGATATAAATTAGACTTTCCTAATTGAGTTTAAATTCCGTTTCAAACTCTCGTCTAAATTCATAAACAGAGAGAGAAAAACCGCATTTATTGCTCAGCCAAATATTCCTTTTAAAAGTTCAAAGTAAAAGATGATTAGTTCAAGAATACTCTGTTGTACTCTGTAGAACTTTTGTTCGACAAAACAAAGGAGTCTTGAACATCCCGAGACCGTATTGACAGATTTGAAAGCCAAAAAAATGTGGGTTTTTTGCAAGTACCAAACTTACGAGAGGGATTTGAATTTTGCTGAAGTATTTGAAAAACATAGCGGAACATTGTTTAAAACTTAGTTTAGAAGTGCTCTTAGAAATGTGTGCCCTTAATGATCAAAATATTGCAAAAAAACAATTGGGTAGGCAGCCAACATAATGAACTTAGTTTTTCAGCATAATGATAAAGTAGGGGGCCCTCCAACAGGAGGGCCCCCGTCGTAAAATAGTGATTAATGCTCAGAGTCAGAACTTATGTTATATGCTAGCGAAAGTGTTTTTCGGGGAGTAGAATATGAATTCAGACACGAGACACAGAGACATTAAGTTCCTACCATTCCGATCGAAGTTGTTGTACACCTAAAAATTAAGTCTCAATAAAACCTTTACTTTTCTATTTGTGTTGTATTATTTATATTTCTGTATCTAGCACCAAATAGTAGACAACTAGTTCGATTGTACTCCATTGGTAACGTTCACTAAGGAATCTGATTTCTATATAACATTAAGGGCAATTGTCAAGGAGATAACTCGAGGAAACGAGGTTACACTTCTAGATTGATAGTTGGAGAACTTCTAACCTACTATAGTAATGTATTTTATTTTCTCTCATAGAGAGCGGCACGGTCACCCATTTACCTTACTCCCCATTGCTGTGGTGAAATCTTTAGTGTTACATTACTTCCAGTTGAAGAATGCAACTTCGGACTTTTCAGTAATGAACTGAAGACCTAGTTTTGCATACTTAGATTGAAGCTTTGCGAAAATTACGCTAATGCACTGGATAGTGCGGTTCAAATTCAGAATGTCGTCTGCATAATATACGAGAGATAAATCAAAACCAACAAAGATGAAAGATGTGGGAACAGCTGACTGTGCATCAAGAACACCATTATTGAAGAGTGAAGGGGGAAAAAAGCACCTTGACGGGTACCTTTTTTTAACGTTGACAAAAATATCAGGGGTCGGTGCTTAGACTTGAGAGCCGTCAGCTTTATATAAAAGGTGAAGTATTGGGCAAACTCTAAGACGAGAAAACATTTTTCGAAGGGTTCTGATATATGAAGGGTAGGGTGCTTCAAAAAGAAAAAAAAAATTCAAATCACCCGGCATTAGTGTTTGAAATGTGAGGTTTGGTGTTTGTATGTGGTGTGCAAATTTTCATATTGACAGGAAATAATTTTTTGACCCCTCAAAGCATCCAAATTTTCAACTTATTTTGCTATATGCGACGTTATAGTAAGAGCGCCTGATTCTGTATCTCGCTTATTTCAATAAGTACCCATGCCGGAAGGTACAAAAATGTTAAAAGTTGATCCAAGGGAGGTCGATCATGCTGAAAACAAATATCGTAGGACGCATGTTCGCCGTGGGGGCGTTTCTGAGATTAGGCCAAAAACACCAAATTTTGCCTATAATGGGGTTCAACGAATCTATTATTTTTACAGATAAGATTGGTCAAATCCTGCATACTCTTACATCAATCTAAAGAAGAGACTTGGGGCTATATGAATATAATTTTTGTTTGTAAGAAAATAAAAAATAGTACACGTTTTACTGCAGTTTAAAAAAATTCGGATTTTTGTCAACAAATTTCTAACAGAAAAGCTCAAAACTCGTAATTTTTCAAGATAAAGTATTTTTTTTTTATTATAAAAATAAGCCCGTTTAATCCCGAATACATTGAGCTAAGAACAAAAAAATAAATTATTGTGTCAGAGGGGTCTGCAGCTTATTTAGCGAGTGTACTTGATAATAGGAATTTGTTTAGTAGCCTGCTACCTAGCGGGAATTTTTTTTTCATCACGTGACAGCGGGTAGAATTAATCATTCCTGAACAGATAGAAATTCATTGACCCTGAAGTGATGATGTAATACTGTCAAAGTAAAGGTAAAAACCAGCTAATTAGTGTTATTTAGGCAGATAAACAGTTATTTTATGGGACATGATCGGTTTGTTAGAACTATGGCTCAAAACATCGACTAGGGTGTAGTTTTCGGGTTCTTGGGTGTCAGTACAAGATAGCAAGTGATCTTGGTATCACGACGATTCAGAAAGTTTGCCCATGTTACTCTACACCTTATTTTGGTCAAGTCATTTAGGACATTTAGTCAAGGTGGTCCGTCAGACAAACTCAATGGTGATAAAGATAACTTAACTAAGATAACCATAAAAATTGGTCTTTGTGACAGACGGTGATTATTAGAGTGTTCCCAATCATTTTTGACAATGCAAAACAGATACGTCAGCTACATTTTATTAGAGCTCTTTCCGTCCCTTCTTGGCTAGAGTCCTCTTCAAGCTTATTTTATCTCAACTCAATTTGTGGGAAGAAATCATACAATCAGATATTTAAGGAAGCATCTTCAATTCTTTTTCCAGCTTGAGCCTGGAGAGGACCCTTGCAAAAAAGTACCAGAATGCAGCTCTAGTAAAATGTAGGTGACGCATCAGTTTTGGATGGTCTAATAATTCATGGTTTACGTACTTTATCTTTTATCCACTCTTTCATTTTATAGACTCTGCGAAATCATGAAAGAATATCTCACAAAGTATGCAGCGGCTGCCATTTGAGCTGACACCAAGTAAAATTGGAGCGAGATCTCAAATCGAGAATAAAGAAGCTACAACTCCTTGGATAACAATCATCTGTATAAAGGAGCAATAGGGCTTACTAGCAGCTCACTTCCATGCAGAATAAACACTATTCGACGAAGGTTCTAAGAATTTGGATGCTCTGGGTTGTGTTGGACCAGAGACTTTTTCAGTACAAATAACTGCCGAACTTTGAAACTTTCAAATAACTACATCAAATATCATGTGATTGTGATGAAGTTGCCTCACAAGCCAAATTTGACTCAGGACATGAGAGCCCAAAATGGAGAAAACCCCGTGAATTTGAAATATACCAAATTTTGACAAAACAAGCTGGTGATCCTGTAGCTTTTAAGATGATTTTACCCTGTGTATTGTTCAGAAAGTCTATCTTTCCATCTTTTGGATCTGTTTCTGTCATGGCTGACACAATCTAACTCGACCTTTATTTATCAAACGTTGACAAAGGCAAGATCTTTGACAAAGAACGAAAAGGCTCAGTCATACATCCAAGGCTTTTGTTTTAGAACTAAATGATCTTGACAAGGAGAGAAGAATAAAGGCGATGACTCGTTCTGAAGAAATACAGAAGCTATTAGACTCAAGCATTGCAAAAGTAAGATCGAAAAGAACAGTAAAATGAACTTCGTAATAAGTTTTAAAATGTAATAGAAAGGTATGATGATAATCTTATAAAATTTCAAGTTGAAATTCCTTCAAGCTGAATGAAGGAAGTAGATATTCGATGGCCATTGCTCGCCGTACCCAAGTACTATACATAAGAACAGAAAATAAAAATTCAACTCAAGCCGAATAGGAAGGAATATTATGAGCATTGGAGGTAATTTTAAGCCAGAATTGGGTATCTCACGATTTCTTTCTGTAGATTCTTTGTCACTGCTGTTTGAGCTGCTTAGACTCTATAGTAAGCATAAAAGCTCCCAAGAAACAGGTGCTGGTACGGTGACTTCAAGACACACTTACAAGAGCCTCAAAACGGCTTACAAATTTGAGGTTGTTATGGGTGACTTTACTTAGTTCATATCCGATTTGTAAAGTTCACAATTTGTCAAAACTGGATTGGAAATCAGACGAGCCTAACAACTCACTTCTTTTTTCTTTTGGTAAAATCATGAATATTTTTCTCTCATTTAAAATTTTTTTTTTGTCTGAAAATCTATATTTTTCCTTTTGAATAATTTACAAATTTAAAGAATTAGAAATTTTAGTCTAACGAATGTGATTTAACTGCATCCCTATGTGAAAAAAAAATGTCATATATTTTGTGTCAAATAACAATGGTAACTTATATTCAGGTTTCGTTGATTTTAGTCCCATTTATCAGGTTTCGTTGAATTAGAAATTTTAGTCTCACGAAAGTGTGATTTAACTGCATCCCTATTTAAAAAAGAACCAGCCGGTTCAGCCATGGAGCAACAGGTCCAAAAGACAGAATGGTAAACTCTTTGAATAAACACGGTGAAATTATTTTAAAAGTTACAAGATCACCAGCTTGTTTTGTCCAAATTTAGCAAATTTCGAATTCCCTGGGTTTTTCTTCATTTTCGGCTCTCATATCCTGAGTCAAACTTGGCTTGTGAGACAACTTCTTGTTTCTTTTGCTTTTTTTGTATTTTTTGTCAGTGCTTAAAAATGAAAATTAATAGAAGACTCGGCCAATAGAATACCTTACCGAAGGTCTAATCCTTGTATGGTACACACGATGAAAACAATCTTTGTGGCTCTTTTTACTCTTTTTAAAAGTTTTATGAGAAGAATAGTGTGATTTTAGGAGGGGCATGCTTCGACCAAACTTTCACTCTCGTGTTAACAATTGAGAATTGCATGAGTTATCAAACCCCTTTAGTCCTCCTTTTATATATTATGACCAATCCTTGTATGGTATAGCAGATAAAAACAATCTTCGGGGCTCTTTTTATTTTTTTCATCATGACGTAGATACTCGTTTTTAATAGATATAAAATACATCACGATCCCTTTAAAAAATTGGGAAGAATGTGACCTGAAAAATGGGCGTTTTGGCATTTCAAACCAATTGCACCTCAAAAATACAAAAACTGCATCTCTTGTCCCTAATTTTCCAATTATTTTGAAAGGGATGAGAGGAATGTCCATCGGACTAGCCTCAAAGATATAAGGTTATATATTTTCGGTCAAATAACAATCGTCAGTTATATTCAGGTTTCGTTGATTAGGAACATTCCTTTGTTTATTTTATTTCAGGCTTCTTACTAAGTTCCGATCCGATTTGTAAAGTTCACAATTTGTCGAAACTAGATTGGAAATCAGACAAGTCTAAGAACTTATGTCTCTTTTTCTGTTTTTTTGGTGAAATCATCAATATTTTTCTCTGATTTAAAATTGCTTTTGTTTGAAAAACTGGATTTTTCCTTTTGAATAATTTTGATATTTGAAGAATTAGAAATTTTAGTCTCACAAAAGTGTGATGTCACAAAAGTATGATGAAAGTCTCATGAATGTATGATTTACCTGCATGCCTATTTGAGAAAAAAGATGTTATATATTTTTGGTCAAATAACAATGTTAAGTTATTTTCAGGTTTCGTTGATTTTATCCTCACCCATCAGGTTATATTGAATTATAAACTTTAGTCTCGTAAAAGTTTGATTTAACTGCATCCCTATTTGAAAAAAAAGATGTCATATTTTTGGTCAAATAACAATGGTAAGTTATATTCAGGTTTCGTTGATTGGAACATTCAGCTAAATCTAACTAAAACAAGGATTAGACGAAAACCGATGGTTGAAGAAATCTAAACATTCGCTTTTTGCTTTAGTTATTTGCCTAAAACTTCGAAACAGCGTTGGTGACCCTAGGAGGTTTGTATATGTCCCCTCTAGGGACAATAAAATATTTTATCCTTGATCAAACACGAGCCAAATAGCAAACTGGTCCGCATTTTGTATATTTATACATTTGCGTATTAATAACCGACATATTTTAGACCACGTTCTTTTCTTATTTCACACTACTACTACTACTACTAACAACTCATCGCAGCACCAAGTCGCCTGAGGCCAACACAGCTACGCACGCTCCTCCTCCACCCTAATCGATTCAAAGCCTCCCTTTTTACACCCGCCCACGAAGTTCCCATTTCCTGAAAATCTTTCTTTATGACGTCCTCCCACCCCAAACGAGGACGACCTGCTTTCCGTTTAGCCCTAGATGTTTGGCCGAAAAGAAATATTTTCGGCAATCTGTCATCCTTCATCCACACAACGTGCCCTAGCCACCTCAACCTTTCTTTCATTATAGCCCTAGAGAGCGGTATTTAACCATTTTTTTCGTATAGCCAATTGTTTGAAATACGGTCATTCAGCCGGGTACCCAGAACAATCCTTAAGCAATTTCTCTGGAAAACATCTAGCAAATCTACATCCGCTTTTCGGAGCGTCCATGCTTCAGAGCCATATGTGACCACTGTCATCACTGTAGCTTCTAATATCCTAATCTTGGTTTTCAGACTTATCTTCCTATTCTTCCAGACTTTTTTTTAACTGTGAAAAAACACTCTGAGCTTTGGCTATTCTATATTTAACATCTACAATGCTCCCACCATCTTTACTAATAATACTACCAAGGTAAGTGAAGCTGCCCACCTGATCAATCTTTTCATTACCCAACGTCACCTTTTCATCTCCACTTATTCCTAGCCTCAGCGACTTAGTCTTCCTAACATTAATTTTCAAACCAATTCTAGAACCCTGAACTCACAAAACCTCTAAAACATCATTCATTTTGCTCACACTTTCATCTAAGATGCTTAAATCATCAGCATAATCCATGTCCTGAAGAGTTTTTCCTCTCCGTTTGATTCCATGATCTCCCATTGCCTTTACTGTGCTCCTTAAACCAAAGTCCGTCAAAATAATCCATATAAAGAGGGATAGAACACAACCCTGCTTAACTCCTGATTTATTACAAAACCAGCTGCTAACCTCATTTCCTACCTTAACCGCAGCAGTGTTATTTTCATACATAGTACTAACCACTTTACTAAAGCTCTTCTATCAACAGAATCGAACGCTTGTTCATAATCTATAAAACTGAGGACCAAATGTGTTTTAAAACTCAGGCACTTGTCAATTATTAGCCTAAGAGTGAAAATTTGGTCGACACGTCCTCTACCTTTTCTAAAATCGCACTGTTCTTCTCTTAAAACTTTGTCTACGGCATCTCTCAGTCTAAAAAGTATCATATTACTAAGTAATTTACTACCTACAGACACCAGACTAAGGCCTCGATAATTACCACACCCACTTTTATCACCTTTCTTATAAAGTGGCTTAATTAAGGTTTTCCTAAAATCGTTAGGTACTTCCCCTTTTTCAAAAATCATATTCATAATCTTCAATAACTTATTTTTAACCCCAGAGCCACCATATTTAAGAAACTCATTTACCACCCTATCAGCACCTGGAGCCTTATTATTCTTTGTTCCTTTTAGTAATGTTGCTAATTCCTCCTCACACAACAAATATTCTTTCACATCCAAGGTATCACAAACTTTTTCATTTTCCGCTAGATTTTTTCCTGCAACTCTATCTCGGTTAAGCAAATTCTCAAAATGTTCGGCCCATCTCTCTTTAGTTTTTTTCCTTATCGTTAATTGCGACCCCATTCCTATCTTTAACTTGGCCAAGTCTGCATTGACTGCTCCCTCTCAATTTGTTAACATGCCAGTGCAATATTTTACTATTATACCGCCTAGCTGCATCTTCCTAATCCTCGGCAATTTTATCCATGGCCTCCACTTCACACCTCCTTAGTTCATTTTTTAATGCTTTCTCCACTTTCTTTACATTTCTTTTGTTTTCATACGATCTATCACCCAGATATTTCTTGTACAAGTCCTTTTTCCTTTCTATTAAATATAATGCTTTTTCACTAATATTCTTAGCTGCAGTTCTAGCTTTCTTCCCTAATACACCTTCAGCAACTTCAAAAATTATTTTTCTAAAATTATTCCATCCATCTTCCACATTGTCAACTCTTAAATTCTCAAGTTTAGTGTTTAACTGTTCCTGGAAAGTTTCTCTCAAATTCTCATCCTGAAGTCTACCAACATCATAACATCCGAGGAAGTAGCCACCCTTCCAATGTTTAGGCTTTAGATTAACCCTTGACACTACTAGATGGTGATCTTTACTTTTAACATTAATAACGGCATTCCTGCATACCCTAGTATCTTGTATTGATCCTGACAGTCTTCGGTTTATTATAACATAATCAATAAGGTTTGCTGTCTTACCATCACGGGAATGGTTTGCTGTCTAACCATGTTAACTCATGAGCCATTTTATGACCAAACACCGTATTGGTTATAACTAGATTCTTATCCCTACAAAATTGCAAAAGTCTGTATCCGTTACTGTTTTCTTTTCCTACGCCAAGTTTACCTAGGCTGGGATACCATATATCCCTATTTCTACCGACCTGGGCGTTAATATCTCCCAGTAAAAACATCATATTTCCACCTGGGACCTTGTCTATTTGCTCTTGTAACTGTATGTAAAATTCTTCTGAGTCACTAGTATCTCCGTCAGTCGGTTCTACAGGGGCGTATACTACTAAAGCTGATACCCTGATCTTTCTAGTCATAAAATGAGCAATTCGTTTTCTATTATTAATACCTTTCCAGCCTAAACAAGACTTAGCAGCTTCCTTATTCATCATGAGCCCTACTTCCTGTCTATGTACCACATTTTTCCTGCCTGAGTAAACAAATTCTATATCACCTAATTCCATGCTTCCTACCCCTGGGATATGAGCTTCTGAAATTCCTAATAAATCCAGTTTGAATCGTCTGAATTGGTCAGTCAAAATGTCGATAAGATAGACATTTTTTAATGTCGTAACATTCCAAGTTCCAATTTTCATGTTCTTTAAATCATTGAAATTATTTTCGCCTCAGGAAAAGCAATGATCCCGGATACCAGTGCAGGACGGGGATCACATATCTTCTCAAGTGTACATCGAAGTGCTTAAGCCGGCTTCGAACCGGACAGCAAGAAGTCCCTGGGACCTCCATGAATGGAGGCTTTGTGCAATCCTGGGCCCATCTTGGTCACAACATAGTTTTCAGCACTTAGCAATGTTCTTCTATCAACAAGAGTCGAAATCCTGCACAGACAATCTCAAGCCTATTACCTTCGACTCATTATATATTCGTGCATACAAATATTATGCTACTACGGGGATGCACGCCATAATAGACAAATCAGATAGGAAGAGATTTTTCATCCCGCAGACGCCCAACAAAACAAACCAAGCCCAGAAAAATTGCCCATTAGTCAGAATCCCGTGCGAATGCTGTGTCGTTTACTAGGCTATAATTTCCTATTAACAAATTACATAATGAACTGCATAATTAACAAACATTAATTACCTAATTAGCAAACTAGTCGATATTTTGTATATTTATATATTTGCGTATTAATAACAGACACATTTTAGACTACGTTCTGTCTTATTTCAAAGGTACAATATTATTATGAGCCAAAATCAATTAATTATTTTCATTACCCGAATAAATTCAATAAGAAAAAAAAATTAATCCCCAAATAGGGCAAAAAAATTAATATCCAAATAGGGCAAAACATTAAAGACTGTCTAAAGTGCTTCAAATAAGAAATTGTAGCTTACAGCTTACTGCATAAACTGTCGTAATAAAATATTTTGTTTCAGATTGATGATTAATTGAACTTTTAGCTAACAGACGTAACTTGAGGATATAAGATTACAATACTCCAACGGTTTTTAATACAGACATTAGAGATAGCTACTAGAGTTATAGAGCATATGGAATTTTCAGATGGTTATGAGTTTTGATTACTTTATGAAATAGCCACAGTACGATTGTTGAAGCATGGAAATGTTGTGGTTTTTACTTTAATCTTTCCCTTTTTTGATATAAAAAAAAATTAATATCCAAATAGGGCAAAACATTTAAAGATTGTCTAAAGTGCTTCAAATAAGAAATTGTTTCTTCTATTAGCAAATTACCTGATTATCTACATAACTGTCGTAATAAAACTACTTTATGTTTCAGATTTATGATTAATTGAACTTACTGCTAACGGCTTACAGCTTACTACATAAACTGTCGTAATAAAACTATTTTGTTTCAGATTGATGATTAATTGAACTTTTAGCTAACAAACGTAACTTAGGGATATAAGATTCCAACATTCCGACGGTTTTTAATGCAGACATTAGAGATAGCTACTAGAGTTATAGAGCATATGGAATTTTCAGATGGTTATGAGTTTTGATTACTTTATGAAATAGCCACAGTACGATTGTTGGAGCATGCAAATATTGTGGTTTGTACTTTAATCTTTCCCTTTTTTGATATACATTAGGGATATGGGAGAAATTTCTTAGAAACCTTCAAAACCAATCACGGAACCACGATCTACAGTCGTCTCGAAGATAGCTTGAATTGTACATATAACGCTTCAAATTTTCATTCAGTCAGCTGACCTATTATTTGTTTTGTGTTCTCTAGCGCTGTGTCCCTTTAAAAAAGTTTTTTAAGGGTGAATTCATTCAAGTGAGGACTAAAGAAACACAGAAAACAGTTATGAAATTATGTATTTAAGAAAAAGACGAAAAAAGAAGGAATGCCAAATATTATGAAGTCATTTTAAAAGTAAAGTCAGAAATTGCAAATACTTGCTTTCTAATATTATGAACTTTACAATCAGGAATATGCCTCAATTTAAGTTACTTAATGTCAGTAACAAAGAAAAAAACTGGCAAAGAAACAAGGTTTGACATAGCGGTTTTACTCAGAAAAATCAAAACTTTAAAAATATATAACCCTTAGAGGGGTCTTTAACCTACAGGGTCTCATGGTTATTGGCTCTTTTTTAAGCAAATGCATGACACGCACACTTCAACAGAACAGTTTCTTTCAGACTAGAATTATGAACTGCTTTTTATTCAGTATAAGACGACGCATTCAAATGAAATAATATATTTCATATGATAAGCCCTCACATTTATTACCTAACTTTATACTCAACAACGAAATATAGCATAGGCCAGCCACCATCAGAAAATGTGCCGAGATGTAATGTTACACTATTCGAAGAAGGTTCTAAAAATTTGGATGCTTTGGGTTTTGTTGGACCAGAGCCTTTTTCAGTACAAATAACTACCAAACTTTGAAACTTTGAAGTAACTACATCACATGTCATGTGATGGTGATAGGATCATGGAAAAAAAAGACAAGAAATTTTGAACTCAGTTTTTGAGGTTTGACTCAGGAAAGGAAAGCCCAAAATGGAGAAAAACAGGTGAATTGGAAATCTGCCAAATTTGAACAAAACAAGCCGGTAATCCTGTAACTTTTTAGATGGCTTTAACGTGCGTGTTGTTCAGAAGGTCTGTCTTTCTGTCTTTTGGATCTGTTTCTATCATGACTGAGCCAGCTGGCGTTTATGTCCCGTCTCAGGAGATGGGATTACGACAATCTAACTTTCGACTTTATTAATCAAATGTTGACAAAGGCAACATCTTTGGCAAAGAATGAAAAAGGCTCAGTCATATATCTACAGCTTTTGCAGCAGAACTGAATGATCGTGACAAGGAGAGAAGAAAAAAGGCATTGACTCGTGATGAAGAAATACAGAAGATTGGGTCTAATAGAGACCCAAGCATTGCTAAGCTGAGATCGATAACAACGGAAAATGGACTTTATAATAAATTTTACAATGCAATAGAAAAGTAAGATGATACTTTGCTACATTATACACAGATGGTTCTTTTAAGTTGAATAAAGGAAGTGGATGATCAATAGTCATTCCTCGCCATTCACAACTAATATACACAAGAACAGAAAATAAATATTCAACTCAAGCCGAATGTGCAGAAATATTAAGAGCATCAGAGGTAATTAAAACCAGAATTGAGTATTTCACGACTGAAAGCGATCCTTAGGTTCATTGTCGTTGCTTAGATTCTATAGTAATCATAAAAGCTCCCAAGGAAGAGGCACTTGTAAGGCAAATTCAAGACAAACTTATAAGAGCCAAAAAACGGCTTAAAACCTTAAGGTTGTTGGGTGCCTGGGCATGATTTTAATCTTATTGATCAGATTTCGTTGAATTAAAAATTTTAGTCTAAAAAAAATTTGATTTACCTGCATCCTTGTTTGAATATATTGTTTGAAAAATATGTCAAATATTTTTAGTCAAATAAAACTGGTAAGTTATATTCAGCTTTTGTTGATTGGAAAATTCAGCTAAAGCTAACTAAAACCAGGATGAGACAAAAACCGATGGTTTTAATTAAGAAGTCTAATTCACTTTTTGTTCTAGTTTTTGCCAAAAACTTTGAAGCAGCGTTGGTGACCCTAGGAGGTTTCTATATGTCCCCCTCTAAGGACCTCAAAATATTTTAACCTTGATCAAACACGAGCCAAATAGCAATCTGGTCCGTATTTTGTATATTTGTATAGTTGCGTATTAATAACATACATTTTAGACTAAGTTCTTTTCTTATTTCAAAGGTACAGTATTATTGTGAACCAAAAACAATTAATTATTTTCATCACCCGAATCAATTCAGTAACAAAAAAAATAAACACCAAAACCCTTTAAACTCTTTAAACCTTTATGTGTTTCATGCATTCAGAAACAGAATTCTAATATCCAAATAGGGCAAAGCATTTAAAGATTGTCTTAACTGCTATGAATAAAAATTTTTTCTCCTATTAACAAACTAGCTAATTAACTGTAAAAATTGTCGTAATAAAACTATTTTATGTTTCAGATTTATAATTAATTGAACTTACAGCTAACGGAAGTAACTTAGGGATATAAGATTTTAACATTCAAACGGTTTTTAATACAGACATTAAAATAACTACTAGAGTTCTAGAGCATATGGAATCCTTGGATGGTTTTGTGTTTTGATTACTTTCTGAAATAGCCACAGTGCGATTGTTGGAGCACGCAAAGATTGTGGTTTGTACTTTAAATTTTCCTTCTTTGATATATATTAGTGACATGGGAGAACATTCTAAGAAACCATCAACACCATTTATGGTGCCAGGCTGTGAAGTCGTCTCGAAGAGAACTTGAATAGGACTTTAACACTTTAAACTTTCAGTAAGTCAGCTGACTAATTATTTCTGTTACGTTCTGGCACTGTCTCCCTTTCGAAAGATTTTTTTAGGTGTGAATTCATTCCAGTGAGGACTAAAGAATCAAAGAAAACAGAATCACATGAAATTAGGTATAAAAAGTACAAAAAAGCAAGAACAACAAGTGTTATAAAGTCAGTTTAAAAGAAAAGTCGAGAATAGTAAATAATCGCTTACTAATGTTAAGAACTATACAATCAGGCATATACTTTAATTTTAGTCACTAAATGCCAACAACAAAGAAAAAAACTGTATTCAAAACCCCAAGAACCCCAAAAGCCAACTCTTAGAAGTGTTTCTTTTTAAGAAGTAGACGTTCGTGACGTCATTCCTGTCCGAGGAATGACGTATGGATGTATGATAGATAGACATATCTATCAACAAATGATATGACATCATTTTTATACAATCCTAAAAAGGGCTTATCCCAGATTTGTCTCTCACTCACTCGGACTGTCTGTCTTGGCTTTTTCTACAATTAACCATGGCTTAATGCATGCCCGCAACTACTTAATTTTAATTCCAACCGTTTTTTAGCTTGAACCATGCACTGGATCCAAATATTTCAGGTGATCCAAATATTCGTAGGCAGGTTCGTCCAGTTCCACTTTAATCATTTAAATCCTTCGATTAGCTCTAGCATTACTCCTCTACGTTTATATATGGACAAAAAAGAACTAGTTATCTAAATACAGGTTAAATGGACAGAACTTACATTTATTTCGTATATATTTACCGACCTGAAGTCCCAGAGTATACTCAACTCATATTTTGCCATTTTTGTTCTCATCTTGACCAACCACCAGACCCTGCTCCCTCCCTCCCCCAATCCTGGAGAATCTATTTTTATCCACTCTGAAAAATTTGAATGCGTGGACCACTCTGAAAAATTTAATAGGTAAATATAAATAAAATGCGAAAGAGCTAATTTACAAATAGTTAATAAATAAACAAATTTCAAACTCTATAAAAAAAACAAAGCATGATCAATCCCCAATGAAAATCAATATTATTATATTCTAGATGACTTGAATATATTCATTTTTCTACCAGTTTCTGTTGTTAATATTATTGTCAAAATGAAAAAATAATAATTTCAGAATGCGCCATACGATGAAAAAGCTGCGGGATATGATATAAAAAAGAAAGAAAAAATTTGCGACAATAGGAAAGTGAAAAATCATTTATTTTGCCAAGAAGAATTAGAACAAGACTCAAAACCTCTGTCTCTTCTCTTTTCTGGACCTTCATAACACGGCGGAAATAAATTTTAATCTGAGCAGTGTTGCCAGAGATTCACTGTTGCGCTGGCGGAGTTGTTCCCGAAATTCGTAGTGCAGAGTTGCCACCTTGTGTGGTGATTCAAAATTAGCCAAAAAAGCAAAAAAAAAATTTTGTGACGATTATGAGCACAGCATTAAAACGTCTTCGTCAGTCTCCCAAAAAAGGTGTATATAAATGCTCAGCATGTGGATTGGGACTGGATGAAGATGGAAAAGCCGTCCTTTGCGATGGTTGTGAACTCTGGTTTTGCGCCACATGTCTCGACATGTCTGATCCCGAATATGAACTATTTACTAGAATGAGTCACCGTTTGGGATCTACGTGGCACTGCCCTAGGTGTAAACATAGTGATAAGCTTATCACACCTGAAATCATTCGTGAAATAGTGATTGATTCCCTTGCCACGTTCAAAGCAGATCTACAGAACGAACTTGAGACAAAATTCCAGTCACTGTTGAAACCTCTCACTGAACGGATTTCCCTAAGAGATCAGAAAATAGCTTCTAAATGTTCCCAAGCTGATTTAAAACAACAGGTTACCACCGTAGTGTCAGTCGAAGTTTCTAAGGCTAAACAAAGCCTGTTCGATGAAATTTCCGGTAAAATTGACGCAGACTTGCAGAGCCGAGTTCCAGTGCAGGATACTAACCAGGTTCAGCGTGAGCTTGGAGACATTGCACAAAATAAGAAGAATCTAATTTTATTTGGCCCAGAAGAAGACGCTGCAGTGAACAAAAAGTTGTAGAATCAGGTGGACTTAAAGTTTATAAACGAAGAACTCTTGCGCGATTGCCCTGTGAAATGTTCCTTTTCTGTGAGATTGGGTCGTAAACAAGTTAATAGAAGTAGGCCGATAAAAATGATATTCAAATCCCCGCTCGATTGCGATTTGGCCGCCTTCTTCTTAGTGACAAACAACAAAAGTACGAAGAACAAAAGGGAAATCTTTTTGTAAGACAGTGGAGATAATTTGAATGAATATTTCGGCCCTATGTCCAAGGGCCGTCCTCAGCAAGACAAAAATATATAAAAGAAAAAAGACTCACTTCTTTTATATATTTTTGTCTTGTTGAGGACGGCCCTTGGACATAGGGCCGAAATATTCATTCAAATTATCTCCACTGTCTTACAAAAAGATTTCCCTTTTGTTCTTCGTACTTTTGTTGTTTGTGATGGAAAGGCAGTGTGGTCTTCGTCGCTATTTTCTTCTTCTTAGTGAGTAAACAAGATGCTCTTAAAACTAAAATACCAAATTTTCGAGTTTCTCATGACAAAAGTGAAGCCGATTTAATCGATAAGAAGAAGTATGATGTTCTAAAAAAAGAGCTGAATGAGAAGATTGCAGCCGGAGAGAGCGGTTGGAAGATCAAGACACGCAAAAACGGATCGGAATTAGTTCACGAGGAGCCTTTTTGTCGCCAAGCCGGATTTGAGATGTCCGAGTGAAAATCTGCAAGTGATTTATACTAATGCTGACTGTTTGTCTACTAAATGGGAAGAATTTAGTGAGTTAACGTGGGTCCGTGTGCCATATATGGTTGTTGTAACTGAAGTTTTGCCAAAACATTGTAATGACCGATTAGCTTACTTTCAGCATCTAACTGATTATAGTTTAGTGTTTAATAAACAAGCAAAACGAGGGATATGCATTTATATTCATACATCCGTTAAGTTCAGTGAGATTGTTAACCCCATTTTTGATTTGGTGTCTGAGTGCCTTGTAGTTGATATTAAGTTACCTTCGCTGAATAATTATCTGCGTCTTGCTGCTTTTTACAGGGGCCCAACACTTGGTCCATCTAGTTGTGTAAATGATGCCAATATTTTGAATTGTTTGACTTATCTTGTGAAAAATAGTCACAAATTACTTGTGGTGGGTGATTTCAACCCCCCTAATATTGATTGGCAGACGCTGAGCACAAGTCAGCCAGGTGAGTCATATGAACAGACTTATTTAGATAGACTTGATGATTTGTTTTTGCACCAACATGTAAATAGCCCCACACGGGCAAGAGGCGATTCTATTCCCTCAATATTGGCTTTAGTAATTTCGAAACATGTTGATGATATTTTAGGCTTGGAAATGTTTTCTCCACTAGGAAAAAGTGACCATTCTGTAATTCAAATTACTATGAATACATTTGCCCAGCGAGAAAATACTGATTCTCGTAGGTATGATTATGCTAGGGCTGATTATCAGTCAATGAGGGAATTCCTTGTGTCTTTGAATATCACGGATGAGCTGCAGAAAGGAAAAGTGGTGCCTGACGTTGCATTTGAATTTTTTAAACAGGCATTGATAGAATGTAGGGATAGATTTGTTCCTTTGATTAAAATTTATTCTGGCCAAAGGAAGAGACCAAAACTACCTAGACATATACTCAAGTCAATCCAGGAAAAAAATCATCTTTGGAGATCTTCCACTAAACTAAAAAGTGAACAAAAGATTTCGCAAAAATACAGTTCTATGAATCAGGATGATCACATATGGTCATTGTATAAACATGCTAGTAACAGGGCGATAAAGTTGTTAAGAGCAAATAGGGAAGTACTGGAACGACACATTATTCAGTCGAGCAAAACTTTCCCAAAGCAGTTTTGGAAATATGTAAATAGAAACAAGCCGAACTTTTCACCGAGTAACTGCACATTCACGCATCCGGTTACACAACAAAAAATTGATGACGATTTTGATAAAGCATGCATATTTAATGAAACTTTTGCATCAGTTTTTGTTACACCTAACCAGACACATCATGACCAAGATTTAGTTCAGGGAATACATAGTGGGACTTTATCATGTAATGATATAGACTTTAGTGTTGCAGAGGTTCATCAAGTACTTAAAAAGCTTGATACATCTAAGTCCCCAGATATGGATGGATTTTCTAACACTATGATAATACAGATTGCTGATGTAATTACACAACCGCTTACGTTTCTGTACAATCAGTCCTTGGCTACAGGTTCCTGTCCCTCAGGTTGGAAGGAAGCAATGGTTAAATCCCAACACAAAGCTGGTCTAAAATCAGATTTTAAAAATTACCGTCCGATCTCCATCCCATCTATCTTTTGCCGGGTCATGGAAAAGCTGATTGTTGCAAGAATCCAAACTTATTTTGATGAAAATAATCTTTGGAATACTGCCCAGCATGGTTTTCGTAGGAGAAGGTCTTGCAACACTCAACTTCTGGAAGTTATTGTTGATTTTCAGCATTATGCTGATCTTGGTATACCGTTTGATTGCATTTACATAGACTTCGCCAAAGCTTTTGACAAAGTTTCAATGTCACAACTAGTTGAAAAATGTCGACTCTATAATATTGGTGTAAGAACTGTTGATTGGATTGCTGATTATTTGCGTGGTAGGTCTCAATAGGTAATTGTCGGTGAAGCAGCATCTCAATCAATTGATGTCCTGAGTGGGGTACCCCAGGGTAGTTGCTTGGGCCCTTTACTCTTCTGTATTTTCATCAATGATTTACCATCTTGTGTTCGTCATTCGTCAGTGAAGTTGTTTGCTGATGATGCTAAAATTTACCGACCAATACCAACTACCGATGATGAGCCTATACTTCAAGAAGATCTTGATTCAATAACACCATGGTGCGAATCTAATTCGATGTTTGTTAATGCATCAAAATGTGCAGTGCTTCATTACGGGAATAAAAATCAGCCCAGCCGTGCATACTCCCTATCTGGCTCACAGATACCGTCAGAAGAATTTGTACACGACCTCGGTGTTCACTTTGATACACATTTAAAATTTGATAGACATGTTTCGACTGTAGTAAGAAATGCAAATTACCAACTCCACGCTTTAAAACGGAATTTCAGGAAGTTTAATCTTAAGAATTTTCTGTTACTTTATAAATCATTTGTTCGGCCAGTTGTTGAATATAATACTTCTGTTTGGTTTCCTCTGAATGTAACAGACGAGCACCGAGTTGAAAAGATTCAGAGGCGGGCGACAAAAAGGATCCCTTATTTGAAACACCTTCCTTACGCACAAAGACTAACTAGGCTCCAACTTCCTTCACTGCATTTCCGGCGTCGCCGTACCGACCTCATAAACACATTCAAAAAAATCAAAGGCGTGGATGATATTGAGGTAGGAAAATTTTTCGAATTCAGCCACTACCACTTGACACGACAGCATCCTTATAAAATTTACCCACCAAGAACCCACTGGAAAATCGGACACAATTCATTTGTTAATAGGGTCACAGACTATTGGAATAATTTACCGCCAGAAGTTGTTGAAGCCGGATCAGTTGAATCGTTTAAGAATATGTTGGTTGATAGCCAGTTTTACACAAGTGTCTTTTCAGTTTAGACCTTTGTGTTGCCTTTTATTTTATTATATATTGTATTAGTACGACAAGCTTTTTAGCTTACCATTATGTGGATTAATAAATAAATAAATATTTTTGAAGCTTTGAAGCTTGGTTTCCCTCATGAACATCCATTTTTTGTTTGTATTTTGAAACTGAATAAAAAAAAACAAAAAAAAACAAGAATTAAGTATTATTGATTTTATTGATTTTGATTTGTTTGTAAGCTCTTTTAATTGCTTCATGAAAACAAATATATTCAAAGAAGTAGGCTAATTCAACTAATCAATTTGATATTATTTATTGATTAAAGTTTGTATAGGTTGACTAAACATAGACATTGGAGCTAGAGTAAATACCCAGATTTGGAACCAAGCCCATGGCCTTTTTTCCACCTTTCATTACGAGGCACAGTAGTGGTGTCATATTTGGAGCCATTTAAAAAGAAGTCATTCTAGAAAGTTTTGTTCAAAGGAGAATTGACAAAATGTCAAACATATTAAAAATTTGGGAACGGTCTTCCATATACATTAGACCATGGTAGTTATAAAACATCAGGAGAGTTAAAAGAAAAAGTAGTATATCTTGTTGGGAAAAAATTGGGGTCTACTATTCGACTCTAATTATAAAATCAGTAATCCAAACAAACTGACCTTTTTTTAAACCTATTCACCTTTTCTATACAAGTGATATAAACAATTTTTGAGTGGTTGGCTTCTTTTCTATTTTAACACCGAATAAATGGTTCTTTACTAGGGCTCTATCATTTGGTTTAAACTTCATAAGTCGGTCATTTCAAAATGTCTACAATATGAGCTGCGATACTACTCTCCCCCTTGTTTCTGCAACTTCACGTTCATATTTTTATGCTTGGAGTGCAATATTCTCCGAAAACCTTCTAGACGTAGATATTCCACGCGTAAATTCAACAAGATTGGATGATCTATGGCGAATGCGAGAAAATCGACAAGGATTAATTTAATGGCCTACAAGGGCACAAGTGCTTTGATTTACCGACAGCTGGCAGATGAGACTCGAAATGAACTAGGAATGTCAAACAGATCTGGACAATATTCCTGGAAGTACGATGGAGATATTTCATAGTCTTGTTTCAGAGTTCGTTGTGTGAACACCGTATTTTTGGATATTAACCTTTTAATAAAGTAAGGTTTCAACCTGTGTGATTTCTCTAGAGACATTTATAAGTGGATTATTTTATTTACCTTATATTTACATTTTTGCTACTTAATATAAATTACCTTGGGATTCAGTGCATAGTGCAAAACTCTTTGTGCATAGCAGAAGCATCTATTATGGATCCTGAACATTGCGGCATCTGCTCAAAAAGAATATCCAGCATAAATGGCGGAACAACTAAAGACAGCTCGTCGTTCGATTGTCATCAATGCTTACACCGCATGCATATGGCCTGCGCTGCAATTGATGCGGACATAGTTCTTGCCCTTAAGAAGCCCTCGGGACAATTTTTTCTTTTTACCTGTGAAAATACCTATGCCAGGGTAATAAGACCAGCTCAAAATGTCCCAGTACTGATGTATCTGTCCAATGCAGTAGCCTGTTAGCAGTCAAGCCACTCAGACTGAACTAGGGTATCCTCGATCCCTTCTTACAGATGAAGAGACTCATACACCGGATCATACCCCCGAGCAACGTTTTTGCAGATTTCACATAAGTGGAGGCTGCAGAAAGGCGGAGAATTGCACGTTTCTTCATGTTCGCGTGGATTTTTTTAAAGGCAACTGCAATGATGAGTGTTGTCTTCTGCCTCACTAATCTCTGTGTAAAAAGTTTGCTCGTGGCTTTTGTTTCATGAATTGTTGTACTAATGTGCATTTCACTTTCCGTAGAAGGAGAAAGCTACGCATATAAATATTGCTGGAAGTGCAATATTCTCCAAAAATCTTCTGAATGCAGATATTCCACGTATAAATTCAATAATGCTGAATGATCTATGGCGAATGCAAGGAAAATCAACAAGAATCAATTTGTTGGCCTACAAGAGCGCAAGTGCTCTGATTCACCGACAGCTGGCAGAGGAGACTCAAAATGAACTTGGAATGTCACACAGATCTGGACAATATTTCTGGAAGTACGATGTAGATATATCATAGTCTTGTTTCGGGGTTCGTTGTGTGGAACACCGTATTTTTGGATATTAACCTTTTAATAAAGTAAGGTTTCATCCTATGTGATTTCTCTAGAGACATTTATAAGCGGATTATTTTATTTACCTGTTATTTACATTTTTGCTACTTAATATAAATTCCCTTGGGATTCAGGGATTTAATAACTACAGAGATTTGGACCAAGAGATCTAATAAACTTAGAGGATTGAACTCAAACGAACTCTTTAAGTCTAAAAATAACAGTCTAAAACAGCCAAATAACAACCAGAAAAACCACGATCAATTTAAAACGAATAATATTTTCCCGAGTGCAAACGAGATGAAAAAATCACCAGCTGCTCCTGGTATAGCACCGAGACTTATGGATGCTGTAGAAAATATAACGGTGGAAAGAAAAGACCGCTCAAGTTCTGACCTGAGTTGTCTCATATGTGGCGGAACAACTAAAGACAACCCGTCGTTCGATTGTCACCAATGCTTACACCACAAGCATGTAGCCTATGCGCAATTGATGCGGACATAGTTTTTGCCCTGTAGAAGCCTCCGGGACGTTTTTCTTTTTACCTGTGAAAAATGCCTAAACCAGACTGGCTCAAAATGTCCCAGTACTGATGTATCTATTCAATGCAGTAGCTTTGTTAGCAGTTAAACCACTCAGACTGAACTAGGGTAACCTCGATCCCTTCTTACAGATGAAGACTAATACAACAGATCATACCCCCGAGCAACGTGTTTGCAGATTTCACATAAGTGGAGACTTCAGAAAGGCGGAGAATTGCACGTTTCTTCATGTTTACGTGGAGTTTTTTAAAGGCAGATGCCATGATGAGTGTTGTCTTTTGCCTCACTAACATCTGTGTAGAAAGTTTGCTTGTGGCTTTTGTTTTATTAATTGTTGTACTAATGTGCATCTCACGTTCTCTAGAAGGAGAAAGCCACGTGCCAAGACTGAATTGCGAAGTCCAAAAACCAGGGAGCGAAAAAATTCACCTCTGTTGATGCAGGGCTGCCAAAGACAGCCAGTCCCTCTTATGAGTTTGAATCTCATGCCACTTGTCTTAAATCACCCCATGCACATCCCTCCTCCATCATACCAGCAACCCATCAGAACAGAAGAAATTCAGAAGAACTCTATGTTAAGTTCCAGATCCCTCTCATTTCAATTGCCGAATCAGTCCATCTCCTCATTCCCGTTATTTGAGTCAAACGAACCGAAGAATCTGCAACAAGTGTCCAATAGCAAATCAAGAAACCCTGGTATAATATATCGCTCCCCCTCCTACTCATTTCCCACAATCGTTCTTACGAATGTAAGGTCACTAGCAAATAAAATGGATGAACTACAAATTGGTCTTGACAAAAACCATATTGATATTATTTGCCTTACAGAAAAATAGTCTGCCACGAAAGATTTTTGCTCACTTCCAAATTATGACTCCCATTTTAAGCCCAGATATGACAAGGATGGTATCCCTTTATCGCATGGTGGAGTGGCTTTTTTTTTCGGTCTACCCTCCCAAAACCTCTGAGTCTACAGCCGTAAAAAAATCTAAATGGGATTAGTCTCCCACTCAGCTGGTCAATATTTATACCATTTTTTTGCGATTTCATCTGCCTGATGGTTACCAGTTATACCTGAGTGGTTTGGAACATATTGAAGGTAAGTTCTTGTGCCTCTTCAAAAAAAAGAAGCTGATTTTCAGTTGCTATTCAGTCTCTGACCTGTTAAGACATATTTATTCTTTAAAAGGATTAAATCCCAGTTTTTGAACAGGTGTGAATTAAAAGGATTAATTAGAGACTAATGTTTGGACTTAATTAGAAACTAAACTCCATTTTATCCTAAACCCCAAGAATGACTAGGAGAGTATGCCCCGATTGTTGCTGCAGGGCAACGTTAAACTGTTTGATATGCAACGACTGTGGATCCTATTTACACAAACAATGTTCTAGAATTGAATTTTTCCATTAGACTAAAAGTTGGCCGTGCCTAGATTGTTCTGTGAGAAAGAATAGTTTAAACAAGGATGGTCCAAAAAAGTCAATCACTTATGCTGATAGTTGTTCCAGTCAACCCCAGCCTCTCCCCCTCGTCGTCTATCGGGCAATGACCTGGCGAACATTGTGATGGAAATTCGATCGCCCCCTCTAGCTCCAAACCTTCCAAGTAATAATGACCACCTCGAAGCCAACAAATCTAATGCCTCCTGCCAGACGGAAACTACTACTTGTGACAATTGTTGTTCTAATCCCCTATCGGACTTATCACTTCTTTCCCTTATAGCAATGAGAGATAAATTAGAATTAACAAGCAAGGAAATATCTGCAATCATAGACCTTAGGTCACGTCTAAATGAAATCCCTCCAAAGTCGTCTGATGTTAATGAGGATCGAAATCAGGAAATTATCATTAACAAATCCCACCCAGATAAATATGCAATTGTTTCCTGTAACAAAGAGGTGATGAAACAAACTAGTATTTTTCAAAAGTTCGGTTACCTTGGGGATAACATAATTAAGAGTTCATCTGACCTGGTGAACATGAAGTTGAATACTAATGAATGCGAACTAAAGATCAAGTCAATCAAGATAAGCGGTCATGAACTCACTGCACATAAGGGTGTATGCAAATTCGCCTTGAATGATATTTGCAAAAAAGGCAAAAAATGTAAATATCTGCATGTTTGCAAGATTTTTAATTTTGGGGGTGAGTGTAAAGTTTCTGACTGCCAACTATTACACCAGAAAGTTTGTTTTAAGTTTGGAAGTGGTCGTTGTTTTGGTTGTGACCGGATTCATTTGAATCATGGCTATGGCGCATTCAAAAAACTTTTTAATAATACCAGAAAGAGCTATCATCAACTGTCGAACTCTCTCCCGTGTATTATCACTATGAATATTGAGCAGCCAAAAAACGAAGTTCGCCACACCAGCCCACTGTTCCCACCTGCCCTCAAAAGCGACAGGAATCCGAATTATCAAAAACACCGAACAAACCCATTCAGAAGACCTCCATGTTACGTTCCAGATCCCTCCCATTTAAATTGCCAAATCAGTCCATCTCCTCAGTCCCGTTATTTACATCAAATGAACCCAAGAACTTACAACAAGTCTACAATAACAAATCAAGAAACCCTGGTTTGATACGTTGCTGCTCCTCCTACACATTTCCCAGAATCCTTCTAGCGAATGTAAGGTCACTGGTAAATAAAATGGATGAATTTCAAATTAATCTTGATAAAAACCAGATAGATATTGATTGCCTTACCGAAACATGGTCTGCAACTGAAGACTTTTGTTCCATTACAAATTATGTTTCCCATTTTAAACCCAGGATAGACAAAGATGGTATCCCTCTATCTCATGGTGGAGGAGTAGATTTTTTTTGTCGGTCTACCCTTCCTAATCGGGTTCTTTCATTTTCCGAAATAGTGAACAACTCCAAAACCGAAGTTCTATGGCTATGGACCAGGCCCAAAAACCTCCCAAAGGAAGTATCTTGCATGACTTTTTGTATTATTTATTACCCTCCTCGTTGTGGATTTAAAAAGAAGCTGACGGCATATCTGCAACTGTATACTGACAGAATTCGCTGCAACTATCCCTATGCTGCAATTATATTATGTGGTGATTTTAATGAGCTAGACCAAAAGTAGATAAGCTCTGCTCTTAGCTTTGATCAAGTGGTCAAGTCGCCTACACGCGGTGATAAAACCCTAGACTTAATTTTTACCAACATTGAAGATTGCTACTGTGTCCCCAAAGTGGCCCCTCCATTAGGAGCAAGTGACCATCTATGCATCTTTTGGACCCCCTTATCTTCATTTCCCCCTAAGCAATTTATCAGTTACTCTTACAGACCCATTACTGACGAGAAGGTTGCCCATTTCAAATTAAAACTTAGATCCAAATCTTGGGCCAATATCCTGTCTTACTAGTGGTAATGAAATGGCTTCTAAGTTTTCAGCGGAACTTTTCCAGTTATATTGTGACACCTTTCCAGTGAAAAATGTTACTCGCAAATCTAACTGCAAACCGTGGATAAATAAAAAAAATTTGTACCTAATAAATGAACGTGATAAACTCTTTAAGGAAGGATTTTTCCAAGAATCTCGAAAGCTTAGAAACATCGTTGTTAGCGAAATCCGTAAAGCAAGAAAGGAGCATGGTGCGCACGTGCTCAATAAGTTATTGTATTTGGACCCTAAGAAATTCCACAAAAGTGTCCAAGATCTCATGGGAAAGGTATCTTCAAAATTTTTCTTACTGGACAGTAATGGTGACCCAGTGAATGAGGATGTCATAAATGATCATTTTGCTTCAATTTGTAAAATTCACCCGCCACTCCAGCATATTCCGGCCAATAGTGCAGTGAGTGACATTCCTATGATTGAAATTCATCAGACTCAACTTAAACTCGAAACTCTTGACATAAATAAGTCAGTATATCAAGGTAATATCCCTACCAAACTTATTGTAGAATCTGCACAGCATTTATATGTATCTCTAACTGCTATTTTTAACCAATGTTTAGTACATGGTATTTTTCCAGTGGGTTTTAAACAAGCTATTATATATCCTATACCGAAAACTAAGACCCTAAAAGTTCCCTCTGACTTAAGACCAATATCAAAAACCCCCATTTCTCTAAAATCTTTGAAAGTTTTATTTACAATTTCCTTTTTGACGGTATTCATGATAAATCAACACGTTTGGCTTTAGGCCGAATCATAGCACCATGTATTGCTTAATTTATATACTTGACATTATTTTCAAGCATCTTGAGTTGAATAGTTCCTACGTTGAGGCTGTTTTTGCTGATATTAGCAAAGCCTTTGATAATTTGGATCATCAGACGGTTATAGATAATGCAAGGGCTTTAGGTGCAAGAGATTTTGTTTTAGGTATGTTAGCCAGCTTTTTTGTCTGGCCGTGAGCAATGTGTAGTCCTCTCTAACGGGGATTCCTCAGGTTTTTCCTCAATTTCCTGTGGAGCACCTCAAGGGACTAAGTTAGGTCCTTTAGCATTTTTAATAGTTTTTAATAATGTTTTACCAAGTTTTGACAACACTTTTAAATTTACGGATGATTTGACATTACTGAACCTTTGTCAAACATCTAATACTTTGAATGTTAGACTCGATTCACTAATTAACAATTTAAAGAATGATCTTGACAAAGTTAAACTCAACTTAAGCATACCCAAAAGCAGTTTCATGTTATTTTTTTTTTAAATATACCCCCTATCAATAATTACCTTTGCATACCAAATTTAAATACTGTTAAACTGCTTGGTGTGCAGTTGGAAAACGACCTTAAATGGAATTCCCACATTTCCCACTTATTTAAATAAGGGTGTTTTCTCCTTAAATCTTTCTCTCTTCTCAAACGTTGCTCCATATCAATCCAAAACCTTAGAATAATTTATTGTTCTTATGTAAGACCCTGTCTGGAATATGCTTGCCCTGTCTGACACCCTGGGTTGACCAAACACCTATGTTCTAAAATTGAAAGTGTTCAAAAAAGAGCAGTAAAAATTATTCCGGGGACGGCCTATACTACATACAATGAAGGTTTGGCTAGACTTGAACTTATTACATTGGAATCACGACGTCACATCCTTACCATGAACTTTGGTCTCAAGTGCCTTAATTCTGACTTTCATCGACGTTTTCTACCTCCCTTTAAAGAAAATCCCCCAACCCTTCCTAAAACAAGGCGCAATGCTCTTAGAGCTCCAAATACCCAACTGGACCTGTATCCCCAAATGTTGACCATGAGGTACAAAAACTCTTTTGTCCCCTATTTTGTTTCCTATTTTAATAATTGATATAACTTTTCCCCTGACATCTGTTTTATTATTGGTTCAATTTTTTGTTTTATGTTTATCACATAACATTTGTTTTGTTATGGTAATTTGACGTGCTTATGCTAGCTTTTGTGCTATTTTAGCCAATAAATCATATTGTATTCTATTCTATAAAAATTTTTTGAACATTTAAGAAATTTATAAAAATGTATTGTGTATATTTATCTTGAGTAACCACTCAGAAACCTAAACCAACCGTTTACCAAACCACTCTCTGGAATACACTGTGATACAAAGTATTTTTTGGTGGGTGGTGAAGACATCTCCTCACGAGAGTGCAGACGGTATTGTAATTTCCTTTTGTTAGCTTGTTCAAATAGGCAAAGTTTAGAACCCACCCCCCTCAAGGTTCCTCCAGACCCTAACTAAAATATTCCCGAAGAACTTCCACATTCACCCCATTGTGACTGGTCAAGTCTGTCGCAAAGCTCAAACGATGGGTCAAACTCAATGACTATGACACTGATGAGTGTGGGGGCTAATGTCACTATCAATTATGAAAATTAAAATGCCTCCAAGAGGTCCTTTCTCGGAGATACAAAAAAGGAAAAAAGTCTCCCCAATCGAAATTATGTCACCTCCCCCTGCTCCAAAACCAACTCTTCCTTCACAAACCCCCGGCCTAAACCTAAAAATGTCTTCTGATACCTTCTATGAGATAAATAAGATTATTCCAAAAGGGTTGCAATCTTCAAATTGTTAAACTCAATGTTCTCTCTAAACATTAAACATTATTGATTTTTGCTAATAGCTCTCCAAGATCGTAAATCAGCAGACATAATACTCAATCTAAAATCCTTCCTTAATGTCCCAATTAAGACTGCTACATAGAACCCACCCCAATACCCAACTAAAATAGTAGTGTCAAATGTCGCCCCAGAAAGCACTAGTCAGGAGATAAAAGAAGGGCTTTATGACAGAGCTGGCAACACAATCCAAGTTGCAGATGTCACCCAACTGGGTGAACATGACTCTAATGTCCAAAACACAAGCACATCTTTATTATTTACACTGAGAGAAAAAAACAATATCCTAGACCAGATATTCCTCTTTTGGCAAATCAAACAACCCAAGCCCTAAATTCCAAAGCCGATCCAGTGCCAAAAGTGTATGAAACTGTGTCTACAACAAACGCATGCAATGAAATCCTCCAAGCCTGTAGTAAAAGTTCCAATTCCTAAGGGAATGTCAATATAGCAAAACTATTTAAATTAACAACATATCGAATTATTTTGGAAATACAACCAATGTTTTCATTCTATGGATTCCCCACCTAAAAGGGGGATTATTAAGAACCTCAACACGGCTGTCAAAATCATTGCAGGAGTATCTGGGGTTTTAGGCAGTATTACCTCTTTACTAATGATACATGAACATTTGAATACACCGAAGTTTCATCCGAAGTGGGTTCCTCCGCAGGAACCACCGTCCCACAAATAGTTTTGTTCCCTAGTTTGGGAAGTTTTTGATACTAGACTCATTCGCCTATAATTGTCAAGATTAAGTTGTTTTAGTTAATTTTCTGTTTATGTGATGTTGATTTTAAAAGTTTTTTTTCTTTAATTTGAAATCAGTTATTTAATTTTTAAATTTTTCAGAGTTTTATATTTTAATGTCTCTAGTTTTATCATGACTCTGGTTGTGATATTTAGAAATAAAATATAATCGGGATAACGATGGCTATGGCTGTGATTTAGATATAGCGCGTGCCTTATCTTTTGCTACGATAAGAACTGTCACTGATCGGCATGACCATCTAAGGTGTTTGACCATAAAATCGTTTCAGTTGAGTTAAATTAATGCTGATGAAAAAGTTATCTTGGGTAACGAGAAGATCGATAAGGTGATCGATCGATCTTTAAATACCTACGTATTATTATTAGAGAATATAGAGGATGAACACAATAAAACATAGGCCAAGGATGTGTTTTTAAGGTCGAAAAAGGTTAGGAAAGATGGGAAGATGAGTCTGAGAGCCAAAATTAGGATATTAGAAGCTACACTGATAACAATGATCAAGTATGTTTCGGACAATGGCCACTCAAAATACTGAAAATGATTTATGAGGTGCTTTCCAGAAGAATTGTCATCGAGCTGTATCGGGTACCCGTCTGACTGACCTTATTTCAAAATATGAGATGGGTAAAAAATCTACTTTTTGCAGATGAAAGATGACAGATTGCCGAACATTATTCTTTTTGTCTTGCCATCTAGACTACCCAAAGAGTCCAGCCTAAACAAACTAAAAGGACTAAGAAATATCCACTGAAATTTTCCCTACTAATAAATATCAAAACTAAACTGTTACTAATTTATTTTCTAAACTTTCAACTAAAAAATAGATCCTTTTCAATTCGTCTCAAACGGAAGTCAGACAAATCACCTATGCCCGGTAACCTTGTGCTTCATTTGAGAGTTATAAGTACTACTCGACAACCAACATACACGATGGGGCGGCTTCTTCAAAAACAGAAAATGTTGTATTTTTAACTTAGTGTCAGCTAAATGAACCCGTTTCATGATTATAGCAGTTTTAATACTTCTTCAAAGTCACGAGAACAAAGGTGTAAACCAGTCAAGGTATCTTAGACAGGCCCGCATGTCAGTTCAGAAATATTTAGGAAACTAAATACAGGTATCAGATTTTGTACTCATGTAAATATTTGTTAAATCAATAAAATGTTATCAAATGAGGCAAACAATCTGTAAATATTTGATCATCAGTATTGTTACATGGCATTATGAACTTCTCAGCATTAAATAAAAACCCATCTTCAATGCATAAAAGTCAAATATAATTTACTTATTTTACATTTGAAGCTAATCATTTACGTTAATCCTACATCAAAAAATTTTTGTTTGTATTGTTTGTTTTTCGTGTTACGCTTCTGTTAAGTTATACTATTATGATTTTAAGGATGAAAAGCGTGGTCAACTTTAACTAATTAGTTTTCATTATTTATACAAATACAAAACGAGATACATCCTTGAATGTAATTTTGGGTTGATTGATTGGTGTTCATTTGTTATGTCCACGAATTTTTTCCAGTCACTAGATCAATACTTTGTTTTAGATTTTTCCTATTTTCCATTTTTACAGATAAAAAGCATTGTTATCAAATTTAACTAATTCGTTCTGCTTTTTATTTATATAAGTAAATATTTATATTATTCAATTTTTCTACATCGAAACTGGAGCTATTTTAAGGAATGTATTTGAGTTAGTTTGTTATTTTGTCCGTGAATATTCACTAGTCTCTAGCCAAAGCTTGTTTTCACAGCCACTACACAGCCCGGTGTGGAAGAGCCAGATTTCCCGGTATTATTGAAAAACGATCAAAAATTAAATAAAAAAAAACAAGTTTTTTCAACTGAAAGTAAGGAGCAACCTTAAAAGAAACCTTTTAAGAAACCTTAAAAGAAACAGAAATTATAACGTATATGAAAGGGGTTGCCTCCTCTTCAAGACCTCAATCTTTGCGCTAAAGTTTTTTTATATAATTCTAAAACATAGCTTATTATTCTAATTAAACAGCCATTGTGTTTAAGGAATCTTTCTTAAAGAATTAGTACGAAGAGTCAAAAGTATAGTGTAAAGAGCAAGGTCTTGTGGAAGGGGCAATTGCTTTCATATACGTAATAATTTCTATCCGTTTTAAGTTTTAATGTTGCTCCTAACTTTCAGTTGAACAAACTTAATCGTTTTATCTTTAATTTAATTTCTGGTCGTTTTTAAATAATACCGGAAAATCCTGCTCTCTCTCTCCATGAAAAATTACAGTATTTGTGTATTATACGCCACTCACTCAACTTTACGATGTGTAAAACTCGAGAACAAAACAGTTTCTTCGGTAGTTTCTTTGTTACTTTAGAAACAAAATTGGGCTATATAATTTCACATTTAAGGGGGGTGGATATAGCAGGTCTGCATGCAAAATGTGATAGGTACAATTATTCTGCAAATTATGAAGTGGTTTCAAAATTTTGTGTATTACACGCCAAACATTTTCCACGGGGGGCAAACACGGGGGGGTATTATTTTTGATTAGTTTATTTTTCGCGTTATGCTTCTTTTAAGTTATGCGATTATTGGAACTATTTTAATGAATGTGTTTGAGGTAGCTTATCATTTCGTCCACGAATTTCACTCTTGTCAAGCAAAAGCTCCTTTTTATGGCCACTACAACGCCCGGTGTGGAGGGCAACTTGCATGCCAAATTTACTTTTCCTGCCTTGAATAACTGTTTACGTCGAACTTTTCTCACTTCGGTATAATCGATCATATTTCCAGAGTTTATTTTGTCAACCACAATTTGATCTGAAATACCGAAAAAGAACCATTATCAATACAGTTTAAAGGCATAAAAGTAGGATTTCTTCCAGGAAGGTCATAAGCAATGAAATACTTCAAAAAATAATCCTTAATTAAAATTCAAAAATACTACGGACATAGAAGGACTGGAAAATTTGTTAGTTAGATTCAGGGTTGCATCCAGGATTTTCTTATTTTTTTGGGGGGAGGGGGTAGAGAATTTTTTTTTAAAATCATTTTTTGACGTAGATAATTTCGGAGACCACACTGCCTTTCCATGACGATAAATAAAAGTTCAAATAGGGATAAAATCCTTTTAATAGACAGTGATGATATAAATTCACAAAAATACCAGATATTTCGGTCACATATACAGTGACCGTCATCAGTAGTAAAATCAGTTTTACTACTGATGACGGTCACTGTATATGTGACCGAAATATCTGGTATTTTTGTGAATTTCTATAATCACTGTCTATTAAAAGGATTTTATCCCTATTTGAACTTTTATTTATAATCATTTTTGTTACATTTTCACGAGTCAGACAAAAATTTCAAGGGGGTGGGGGGTTCAAATCCCCTAATCCCCCTGGAAACAGCCTTGGTTAGATTATTCAAACTTGTAAATTTCCCAAGTTTGTGAAATTTAAAAACTTGTAAATTTATCTATTTTTAGTTTAAAAGCACCCTTTTTGTTTTGGGTTCTTTCCAGATTGAACTTCAAAATTTCATCCGAAGCTTGCCATATTCCCCTGTAACCAACCATAGCTTTTTTTTTTAGTTTTTTTCCTTTAGTTTTTTCTTATGGGAAAAAACTACTTCTTCTTTTTCTAATTTTTTTTAGTAGGCATTAAATGTGGCACATTTCTATAGTGTTCTTACTTCTATTTGGAAATTTGTTCTCTGTTGGGTGGTTAAGTATTTGATATAATGCGTTCTGGATTGCCTGGTTTCCACAATTTCCTGTTGTAGTTTCAATAATTTTGTTACTAAAGTATTACATTTTATCACATTTTAGTATATTTCATTGTGATTAACCTAACTTCACTTCTTTGGTGTGGTTGGTTTAAAAACTTTCTTAATATTGTTTTTACTTACGACGTTGACAATTGGCAGTTACTGCTTTTTTCCAAGTGTTAAGATTTCAAAACCCCATAATGGTTGTTACACAAAAGGAACTCGAGTAGGCTAAAATATTTAAAGTAAACTATGTAAAAGATTTGTTAAGTGAAAGAAACAAAACAAAATTATTTTACGACTAAGTTGTTTATGACAGAGTTATACAAGAAGAATCTGGTTTTGTTTCACTGGAAAGGTATATCAATACACGGATAATTCACCATCCGTTATATTTTCTAAATCAAGAACCTGCAGTTGGATTGGAGAATGACATTATACCTGCAAATTGGAAACCACCAATGTATAGGTTGAATAAACGGAGCGTGAGCAGGGAAAATACGGACCATTGCCGGGAATGCAAATGCATGGATATAACTCAGCCAGATTTTCTCAATGAGGTAGCGATTCATTGGTTCGACGTGCATTTTTTTTCTATTTTGAAGCCCTTTGTACAAGAAGAATTTCAAAGAAATCTAGAAGTAATTGAGAGAGAAGGTTCTTTTCTATGTGGAACAGATCAGTTTGGCAGTGCCGTTATGTTATATGGTCCTGGGCACAATACCTTTTCTCAACAAATTGGTAATAGACTCATCATGCAGCTGGAAGGATCTTCGTGCATCAAAATTGCAGGCGGGGCTACAAGAACAGTCCTACCTCAGGAAATTGTATTGTTTGTATCTCAAAAGGATTAAACTATTAAGTGACTTTTCATTCTGACGCAATCTGGTACTGCTTATGTTTTTTGGACTGATTTAATGCAGTAATTAAGGTTGGTGAAAAATCAACCTAAATTTGGATTTTTGGATATATATTCGTGATTAATGATTATAAAATATAGACATGGAAAACACCATTTGGAATGCAGTGTTAAATTTTGTTTCAAGAGCAATACTAACTGGGATAAAACATCAATTAATTATTAATCGCGCTGTGGAGTTTTTCTCCAGAGATAATATACTGAGTGCGAAAGAATTGATCCTACAGAAATCTGGCCTACCGGACCCCTTCCGTAAATCAGTTAAGGATGAAGAAAATGTCTTGGAGACTGTGAAATTCTTTGCCAAATCAGCTAAAGAAAAGCGTCAACTTCCTACATTCATCCTTTTTGAGCCAACCAAGGTCCCTGTATGTGGAGAAGAGATAAGTGCATGCGTAACTACCAAAGTAAATGATATGTGCCGTCGTTTTGAAGGCTTCATGGAACGACTGAATAAAGGTGACTTAAATCTTTTTACTCGAACTAGTTTCCCTACCCAACCAAATGCCCCCACAAAGCTGTCTTACTCTGTAGTTGTTACAAACCCTCCGCCCCTGAAAACCCTATCGGAGCGGAAAGTGTTTATAGAATCTGCGTGTGGTGAATCCCTTGATGCTTTTAAGGTTGAGCTCAGACCAGGAAAAATGGGTGGTGGGTAGCCATTGCGCAGAAGGCTACTGCGGAGAAATTGCCCCTTGGGATTAATAATCAAAACCAGGATTCCAGCGCAAAAATCAGAACTCCCTCACACATCGGTATAGTTAAAGGGATTCCCGAGTCTCTTAGTGCTGAGGATTTACAAAGATTAATAGTCGGCTGTGAGAAAGTCGTGAGAAGTGTGTTAACAATTTTGGAAATCACGTAACTTCAAGCTGTATTTTTCAAGTAGAGATGCTTTTGATACTGCCACACAAATGAAGATTAAAATTGACTTCGAGCGTTTCAAAATACAAGAATTTATTTTTCTCCCAAAACGTTGTTTTAATTGTCATGAAATCGGCCATATTTCATGAAATCGTCATGAAATCGGCACACAGTGCAAATATACCAAGAAATTACCACAGTGCGACGAAAAAAAGCCCATGCCAGAACCCGATCTGCTGTTTGAATTGTCAAAGCACCAAACACACATGCTGCCATGCTAACTGTCCGTTGAACAAGACTTTGAAGTCAAAAAGCCAATCTGTTCGAAATGATTGAGCCCTAAATTCAAAGGAGCGTCTCGTCATGGAACGTAAAAGGTAATATCAGTGCGAAAATCACCATGGTGGAATAACTTTGACTTAGTAAAGAAAAAATCATATGCATACAGGAACATTTTCTCTCTGCTGATAATATGAAACTACTGGATATAGTACCATCACATGTGCTCCACTTTGTAGCCGCTAAAAGACCCAGAATTGTTAATTGTCATTGTTAATGTGTACCTGCCGACAGACTATAGAGACAAAAATTCTGAAACGAAGTTTCCTCTAGCATGCAGAAAATTGGGTAAATATTTGAATAAAATCAGAGCCTCGCACCTCTATTGGGTTCTGGTGGGGGACTTTAATTACGACCTATTGAAAAGTGATAATCCACGTACGGCTCTACTTCTTAGCCTGATTCCAAATGAAAGTGCTCTCTTACCAACATCTGCTGATGTCACATATATACACCCCTCAGGATCAGTGTCAAACCTTGATCATGCGCTTGTTTTCGGTAGTATTGCCAGTCGTGCAGTAAGTGTAAGCGTACTTAATGAGTTTTTAGTATCTGACCATTTGCTGTTGTCTTTCAGTATTATAGCTCCATTTAACCGTGCACGGGTAATCCAAGATTCTAAGTGGCGTACTGTGGTAGAATGGAATAAGATTGATATACCCCAGTACCAGCATTGTATTGATAATATTCTCAGAAAGATAAGAATACCATTTGAGCTTCTCCAGAATTCGGTTCCGTCTTCAATTAAAGAAAATCGTATTAAGTTAAATATATATGCGTCACTTATTTCACATGCTTTATTACAAGCAGAAAAGCAGTTTGTCCCTCACACTAAAGTACGAGTCAAATCACAAGAGAAGGGCTGGTCCCAGAATTCTTTACTTGTTGAGGCTTGTAATAGGACCAAATTCTGTCTAAGTATCTGGATAGACTGCGACCGTCCCAGAACTGGTATCGTAAACCAAATCCGTTTATCCACCAAACGCCTTTTTCAAGAGTTAGATGAGCATAGAGTTACTATTCGTTCCAATTTTTCTGAAAAGATTTTTAATAACCCAGGACTTTTGAGGGAAAATTTAACACATAAACAAAAACAAAAGCCAAATCAGTCATGTAATATCCCTCCCGAACTACGGGAACAACATTTCTCCAGAGAGTTTTCAGAACCAGACCCACAAATAGAAAATCCCTCCAAAGTTACACTCGGAAAGATAATTTCGAGAGGGGACAAATCAATGTTTACTGTATCAGTTTTGAATGTTTATACTATAATTCGTAAAATTAAGGAACCTTTTTCAAGAGGTACAGATCATGTTTGCGCCAAACACCTCCTATATGGAACCCCTTTTCTTTTTTCCCACCTTGCCCTACTTTTCCCAATGGTGTTTACAAAAGGAATAGTTCCTGTCTCGTTTTCAACTGGCCGTCTTACTCCTGTCCCTAAAAAAATAAACCCCTAAATGAGTGCTCATCATATCGGCCAATAACGGTAGCTACAACTTTTTGTAAAATTTTTTAGAAGTTGATAATGCCTGAGCTGGTTGATAAATGCTATATGCCCCCACACCAATTTGGGTTCCAGAAAGGAATAGGGTGCGGTCATGCACCGACTGCACTGTTATTGGTCGTGCGCTGTCAGCGGATTGATGCTGATAAATCTGGACAGCCGCTTAGTCTAGGGAGCCATGATGTCAGCCGTGCTTTTGATTCGATAATTCACGCGCATATCCTCACTGAATTGTATAAACGCGGGGTCAGTATCTGTATTATTCGTGCTTTGTATGATATGTATAATCATTTAACTGTCACTGTTAATCTGCCTCATGGAATAATTACAAAGATAACCATACCTGTTTGTCACGGAGTATGGCAAGGCGCCCTTACATCCCCAATTGTGTTTAACAACTGTATTCTCGACGCACAATCTCAAGCAGCTTCTTCCTGTATTCTAAAAGGGATTGGTGTGTCTCTTATTGCTTATGCGGATGATGTATTTAACCCCAGCCAAATGGTAATGGAGTTTGAGAAAAATTTTTCCATTTTGAGTCGAGAGTATTCAAAAATACATCTTAAATTTAATGCTGAAAAGTCAGAAGTGGTACTATTCAACTGGGTCCCAGTTTCCTAAGGATTTAATGTTGATCTTAATGGAGTATTGGTTGCTCCTAAATCGGAAATGAATTATCTTGGCCTCCCAAGCGGTAACTCCCTTAAAGCAACTTAAAAGCTTCACATTCGCCATTTCCAGCGCCGGACGTCCAGTGCCTACGGTGGCATAGTTTCCAAGTGATTTGATATCAAGTGATTTGACTTATGACATGGAATTTTAAACACAATCACAGGACATAACAGTATAGACTGCTTGAAACATAATCATATAGACTGCTTGAAACACAATCACAGATGTCAGAGGAAAGAGAGCTGCTGAGAGCTTAATGTCCGCTTCACAAGAACAAAAATCAGTGTTTTAGGTTTTTTTTGTATATTAATATTATGATATATTTCTTTTTGCCAATTATCCCGTTTTTATAGAATATGCCTAGCTTAGCGTCTATTTATGAGGTAAATGTTCAACACGCCAAATTTCCCAATTTTTTTTTATGTTTCAACTTTATTCTATATTTAGCCCAATAGGCTAGAGAGAACCGTGAAAAATTCTCCCCTTAAAAATTTCTGTACATTTCCAAATAACAACACTTTCCAAGTACATTTCCAAATAACAACAACAACGATTAAAACATCGTTTTAATCGCCAGCTGCTAGCGAAATTATATAACTCATTTACGCTCCCAAATTTTTTATACCTTGCACCTTTTTGGCGTACCTTTTCGGCAAAAGAATCAAAGCAAATCCGACAAATTTATTTCCTGCGCCGGACGTCCAGTGCCCACGGTGGCATAGTTTCCAAGTGAGTGATATCAAGTGATTTGACCTATGGCATGGAATTTTAAACACAATCACAGGACATAACAGTATAGACTGCTTGAAACATAATCATATAGACTGCTTGAAACACAATCACAGATGTTATAGGAAAGAGAGCTGCTGAGAGCTTAATGTTCGCTTCACAAGAACAAAAATCAGTGTTTTAGTTTTTTTTGTATATTAATATTATAATATATTTCTTTTTGCCAATTTTCTCGTTTTTATAGAATATGCCTAGCCTAGCGTCTATTTATGAGGTAAATGTTCAACACGCCAAATTTCTCAATTTTTTTTATATTTCTACTTTGTTCTATATTTAGCCCAATAGGCTAGAGAGAACCATGAAAAATTCTCCCTTTAAAAATTTCTGTACATTTCCAAATAACAACACTTTCCAAGTACATTTCCAAATAACAACAACAACGATTAACACTTCGTTTTAATCGCCAGCTGCTAGCTAAATTATATAACTCATATACGCTCCCAAATTTTTTTATACCTTGCACCTTTTTGGCGTACCTTTTCGGCAACAAAATCAAAGCAACTCCGAGAAATTTATTACCGGTATGCTAAATATCCTCTCAGCCTCCCCCCCCCTGGGCAAGTAATTCTTGGGTCAGTAGGAAATACGACTTAATTGTCCCCAATGCTGCAATCGGCAGATGCATTGCAGCTTACAATAGGGGAATAAGTGGACACCCATGGTCCCTTTTAAAACAATAGGTATTTCACGTTTACTGTTTTTGTGTTTGTTATATATACTGAATGTTGTTTGGTTTATTATTATTGTTGTGTGCTTGTTCCATAAGTTTTATCTTTGTTTTATTCGTGCTTGTCTCTGTGACGGCAAGGTTCCAAACATTAAATCCTAAGGACCAAAAAATAATCCTAGAGGTTAATCCCTAAACAATTACGTATCTTAAACTATGGATCAAAGACAATATGTTGAAAAAAACCCTAAAACAAGTTTTCACCCAACTGTAATTATTACTAGATGTTGCAAACAGCCCATCGTCCATAAGAAGAAGACTGTATGTGTTTTAAATTTTCCCGAGAATAAAGTAACCAGAGAAGAAACCCAACCCAGTGATTAATCCCTCCACAATAGTGTATCTTCAACCACGGATCGAAGACAATATGTCGAAACAAGACTGAAATTTTGAACAAACCGTAATTATTATTAGATGTCGCAAAACAGCCCATTGTCCAAAGAAAGAACCAAATACAGACAATTTTATGGGAAACATAAACTGTACGTGCATTAGATTTTCCTGAGGATAAAGTGCTCAGAGAAGATACCCAGCCTAGCTATTAACATAGCGATTCCCAGTGATTAATCCCCCAACCATTTTGTACCTTTAAACATATCAACGACCGGATGTGGAAATAGACTATTAAATTAGGTTCCAATCCACCTGCAAAAAAAAAGTGTTATATTCTATAACAAACCACCAACCCATCGTATATGATATGAAAAACCATGCACGAACAATTTATACAGAAAGTCAAGCTTATAAACATTTTGAAACTTTACACCAAGTATAAAGTGCCAAAAATGGAAAACCTAGAAGACAAACCATTTTTGCACGGAAATATCATAACCATAGGTTAGGTAAGGTTAGCTTACTCGGCGCACGTAAGCTAACCTAACCTAACCTATGGTTTTGATAATTCCGTGCAAAAATATGGAATTTTGTATTTGATGTTTCAATTGTGTGCTGTCATCTATATCTATTGCCTCCCTCCTCAACACCTAGCTCTTTAACGCTAAAGTTCGAATTCTGTCCCAATTCTTTAAGAACGACTCCTCCTGCTACTACCGCCTGAGAGAGTTAGAGGAGCCATTCACTTACCCAAATACCAAAACTTGAAAAGCACGCAGAGGGGCCGCCTTCCTAGCTGTTCAAAAAAAGCGAAGTGGTGGTGTACTGAACGTAAAGTGTTTCTATGTCTTGTTAGTGATAGAAAGTATTTTCCCCGTTTCCACACGTAAAGTACTTGTAGAAAATAAGTTCTCTGCTTCCTTCTCTTAATAGAATTAAAAGTGTTTAATTGCTGACATATATATTTGATTTACTTTGTTGGGAGCCAATGTCCACGGGAATGGACAGTGGACTTCGGAGAGGATGAGGGAGTGAAAAATTTTAGGAGGTCGTTTTTGAAATCAGTGATTTTTTTAACACTAGCTATGTAAAAACCACGCGTCTTCAATGCCTATATCTATGCCGGTAGTCAGTAGGTTATAACAAAATTGATGAGTTGTTTTTTACAATCATTAATGGTGCTGCGATACGCATATATACTATGCAAACATTATTTTATACTACGGAATTACTGTGTTTCGTAGTACTCAGTGGGGGAATCGTCAAAAACAAAATGAGTTTCTGCGGTAAAATCCTAAGTCGAAGTATAACTGTTAAACATGGATGTAAACAGTAGAAATCGAACATCTAAATGTTTAGTAAACTATATGTTCTACCAAATTAAACACAACTGTAGGTGAAGACAAGTGGCTCAGTATGCCCTACTATAGTTTCTTATTTCTAAAGTAAACCCATCTCTTAAAAAAACGAGGTATATGAAACAAAACATTTTGTATAATTGGTCCTAATATGCTGGAATTTTTTCTAAAAATTATTATTTTTTACTTGTTTCATGCTTTCGATTCACAACAAGTATTTTTTCAGAAATTTGCAATTGTTTCTACTACTTTCAAACTACTTCATCAGCAAGAAGCAAATAGATTCTAGGATAAACAACGGATATCATCGTTTTAATAACCTGTGTTTTTAGTAATTCAGATTAATTTCATCAGTTAGATTTTATTATCCCTCTCAGAAAATCAAAAAAGGATTTTAACTCATGACAAAACAGCTTTCATTTAGTTAGTTATTTAAAATAATTTTGAAAAATAAAAATCATGTTGCAAGAATTAGTAAGAGCGAAATGAAAATCTAAAACTATGCAAATTTAGTCGTTTGGCTTATCAAACTTAAAGCACAAAGTAACTAGCCTACCTTAAATGAATAAATGGAACTTGTCAGGCATAGAAATTAAAAAGAATACTAAAGTAAATTTCAAAACAAGCAGAAATTATACAAAAGCGTGGTAAACAGCCTCAGGAACCTTTTAAAATTGTTTGCGGTAACGAAGTGTAAGTAAGGATTGACTCAGCTCAATAGTAACTAAGACTCTAAGGATAGGAGGTTTAATATCAATAAATATATAAGAAGATTCGGCTTAATATGCTGATTCAGAATATATGCGACTTATTAGCTTAATTTCACCCATAAGAGGCAGCGAGCTTGAGAAAATTGGTCAGATTTTCGAAAAGAGGGGAACATTCTCTAAAAGTATAAGAATATTAATGTAAATCAGACCATCAAATTCAGCGTATCAGAGAACCTTAGTATAGAGATTTCAAGCTCCTATCAGCGAAAAAGCGGAATTTTGTGTTTTTGGTCAAAAGAAAGATCATGAATTCGTGTTTATTCATTGTTTGCTTTTTTTTTACAGGGGGAGATCATTCCATACCATTGGTCTTAAACATCGGTAAAGGGCTCATTCGAACAAAAGTTAAAAGTTATAGTGCCTTTATTAGGTGACCAAAGAGATTAGAAGGCAGCTAGGTCCCCTCCCACGCCCCTTTCCCCAAAAATAGTCCAATCAAAATTTTGAGATTGAAATTTTCTTTGGCATAGTTGAAGTCCCAAAACTATGCCTTTGGAGACAAAATGAACCCCCCTCCCCCAGCCCCTAGGGATGGATCTTTTTAATTATAAAATTCTAAGTAAATGGACGCTCACTGTTCAAGCAACTTTGTCTTCTAGACAATAATTTTCAAAAAACTTTTGGTAATTCTAAACTCAGAAGAAATTTGAACATTCATTGATTATAATAACATGTTCCTCAGGGGCATTTAAATAGCCTTTACCGTTTTCTTTAGAACTCATCTAATTAAGATGACCAAAATAAAAAAGGCGATAGAACACAACCATGAGTAGAGGCCTTGGATCCATTTCTATGGAAGCAATAGGAAAACATTTTTATGGAAGCTCTACACCTTTTCAAAGAGAGTAAGTAGCCCCTCAGGTAATACTTCTATGGATGCTCTACACCTTTTCAAAGAGCACACGAGATTATGTAATGCAATCAGACGGGCTTAGACGATACATGCTTTAACAAGTTCATTCATCTATCATCATAACATGTTTTTTTTCTGGTTCAATATTCAAAATTAAAGTTCCTTATATTACATATTCAAAAGATGGTCATTTTTTAGAAATACTGGTTTTCAGCTGGAGGGCTTATATTCGTGTTTTTTATGCTATAAATATAGCCACGCATGTTTCTGACTCAAAAATTGTCAGGCACTAATAACCTCTAGGCTGAAGGTACCTTGCATCTTGTCTAGAATTCTAATGGGGGGGGTGGTTAATAAAAATAAATTGTTCTTATATCTTCTGATGTTTCCTAATACGGAAATTCCAATTAATAATTCAATGGGAAATTTAGTTAGACTCTTAGCTGACGGTTTGCGAGTGGCTTACCTGGGTGGAGGCGGAACTTCTAGAGTGGGGAGCTTAAACTAGTAGCACAAATAGGGAGCTTATATTAACGGCCAGACTGAGTCGAAATCAGACTGAAAAGTTTCAGTTTCCCTTACGAGCGAGTGGAGTCGCAAGGAATAACAAACTTGAGAAATACTAACATGGAGAGAATAAAATAAGAAAGTAATGTGTTTATTTTACTCACATAATCGTCGCAGAGTTCGGTGATAATATCAAAGACACTTTACAATCAAATACAAGCAATGTTCAATAATACTGTTTTCAAGTTTTCATAAAATTCACATAAGTCCGCACGAAATACTCTTGAGAAGATTACTCAAGATTGATAGCAGACTCACACAAGACTGTTAAAAAGACTGTCCAAGGACTAGTAAAAGACTCGGATGAGACTCCAAAATAAGACTCCAAATAAGACTGACTCGAAATTGCTAAGTTCTAGCAATATACTTTTCCCAATTTCGCCAGAGGTTACGTCCGGGCGTTACTCACAAGTACATTTTACAAAATCTATTGGTTCTATTATATGGCCTATATTACTATTAGGTAATGATGAACCAATGAGCTACTTGAGTTTAATTAAGATTTATGACTTTTAAGATATCACTTTGGAATTCTTCAGAACAAACAAAGTTATACACCGTGTCTTTTTGCTTGTAAGGTGTCACTTAGTTCCTGGAATTCTGATGATTTATTTCTGTGAAAATTCTTAAAGGACAATAGGATTTAATTACATTGAGATGTTTATTTTGATATTATCAGAACGAACAAAGTTTTACACTGTAGCTTTTCGCTAATGAGGATAATAAATCTTAAAGGACAATAGGATTAAATTGCGATGTTTTATTCTGATATTTTCAGAACGAACAAAGTTTTACACTGTAACTTTTTGCTAATGAGGATAATAAATTCTACTATCTCTTGATGGTTTGGTATTTCAAGATCTTGAGATTTAAATTACATTGTTGGTCGCCTGTCATATAAAATTTGGTCAAACTGATATTTATTGCATACATTGGCAACACAAAGATCGATTTATTTAATAGATTTTCTGTGGGAAAGATTATTACGATGTATGCTTAAATTAGATACATTTGTTTCACTATATTAAATTGAAACGCTTGGGACTTGCTAAAAGATTCTTACAATGTATTGTTTAATTGAATACATTTGTTTCACTATTTTATATTGAACGCTTGAGACTTGTTTGATCTGTGGGTTACTTGAACTTTCGGATTCATATTTTTGGGTGATGTTACTTTACTTGGGTAACTTTAATTGGGGAAGTTTGATGTTTTTTTTTTGAGAATTGATCCCATTACATATCATCCTTCCCATTCTTAACGATGTCCTCATCGTTGTGTTATGCTCTCTCTCTCTACACTTTCAAGTTTGATTTTTATTTAAATGAATTTATCTAGCACTAATTACTTAAATTAGCTCCGCTTTGGTAATATTCATATATTTTTTTTCATATCCCTGATTTCTCTACTAGATTATACATGTAACAACATTACTTTAAAGTTTATCGCCCACTCACTCGATTTGGCGAAGGGGCCAAAGAGTTTCTATTGACTAACACATTGGGTTATATGATTACATAATAATTATTATTTCTTCCACCTAACACTAAGATTACCTTAACCTGATACGATTATCTTATCACTGAAAATGGTACATATTTGCCTTTCCTAATACTCGACTATACTTCCACCTGACGCTATAATGATACGATTATATATTTATTCCTTCACCTGATATGCTAATACTTCTACCTGGTTTTAATTAACTAAATTCTGCTTTCATAATTACAAAAGCAGAACTCAATGACTTAACGTGGTAAATAAAAGAACTTTATTATTTAACGTGGTACATACTCGCTACTTCTAATGCTAGTTTATGCTTCCACCTGACGCTCTATTGGTACGATAAGTATCTGACTTCAAAATCATCTAACTACATCTAAAAATCTAATTACAATGTACTGATATGTATGAATTAAAATAATTTGCAAGAAGAATTTGACACGTTAATAGGTTTAAATTTAATGTTTGATTGCAACACTGAGTTTATGTAATTTACACTTATTTTCATTTGTTTTATGAAAAGTTTCTCTATATTCACTAGAGTTATAAGTCAGATACGTAAGATTTCACACTTACTTCATCATTCTATGTGTCTATAATACTCACATACGTTATCACTCCTACTTTGGGCTTCCATTCAGTTAATTGCTGTGTTGGCTAATTGTCTATTCTTTGCCTTCTTGGTGTTTAGCTTTTTGGCCCTAGTTCTTGGGTATGAGTGCCTATGTTGTTCGTACATATGACAATATTGTCCGTGCGTGGTTGGCTACGTCATATACGAGGGGTTGATGTTGTAGATTTGTTGAACTGTATCCTGGGTACATAATCCTTTGAGTTAACTACATGAAATGGGTATCTTGATCGCTAGACTTGGTAGCTCTTCTTGACCACCTCTATTCTCGGGAAAGTTTGATACTCGTACAGTCTTTGTTTCCCGTATATTGTTCACATTTTAGTTCGTCTTCTGTGTTACTTCATATAAGGGTAACTATGGTTGGAACAGAGCTTTGTCTCATATTCTATGTTTATCGTATTGTCTTTGATTTTTTAATGATACATCGTCATTGAGGGCTTAACATGGAGATGAAAACAATAATAACTGTTTGGTTCTCTTCTCTGAACACTTCATTTTGGGAAAAATTTTAGCACGTACAGTTTATGTTTCCCACAAAATTGATTATGATTGGTTCTTCATCTCATGGAGGATAGTTTGGTCTTGTGACATCTAATAATGATTGGTTAGAGTCAGAACTTAAACTTTTGGTCTTGGTTAACATATTGTCTCTGATATGTGGCTTAAGATATATAGTCCTTGAGGGATTGACTCTAGGGTCCTTCTTGGTGTTCCAAACATTTAATTTTAAGGACCTTGCCGTCTAAGGATAGCAATTTGACGGATATTTTTGCAGTTTTACGACAAGACTGGTCGAGGCGGTTTTCTAGGTAATTATTAGTTCAGATACATATCTATATATAGGGTCCTTGGTTTGCCGATAGTAGTTGGGGTAGTTTTACCTTTTACTAGGCTTGGTTTACTCGGATTGTCATCAGGTTATCGTCTTCAGTGGTTTTTTTGGTGAGTACTTATCGGTGGTTGATGAATGATGAGAGTAGATGCTACTGGGTTGTATCCGTGTCGCATGCGGGTACGTCAATAATTAAGTTGCACTGGTTACTCTGCTTCCTAGAATATTAATATCTCGGCAGGATCACATGCTCTTTACAATTACATAAGTTAACACATATATAACAACAATACACTGTTTTCATAATATTTTGCTTAGACTATTTGTTTGAAACAATAGTCGTGATTATTGGTACTAATAATATCAATTTAGTACGTGTACAGTTAAACTCAACGATAAAAAAAATAAGGGCAGGTTTCATTCTTTTACATGCAGGTTGCCGCAATCATTAGATTACTATAATATAAGCAAGGTAATCATAAGAAAAATGATTATGTCTACAAAAAATAACACTATAAGATTTTCAAGATTGGTGACTATATGTATACACGTAAATATGTGCATTTGGCACATATCCAATATTCAATGCATTTTTAAATTTTATTCAACGCTCATCTACTTTAGCATTTACTTTTCTATTATACTACTATTTGCGAGGTAGGCAATATGGTGTATATGAGAGGTCTTGACTTACTATAAATTTACAAATTTTTATTGTCTATGGGCGTTCATGCCGCATAAGAAATATATCTTTTGCAGCTGCATGGGTTTGCAAAAAAATACGTGGAAATTTGGGATTGGACATGGCACGAATGAGGACCTCTATTCTCCTTCGCTTGATCATGTCCTCCCTTTTTTTGCTTAAGGGTTATCAGGGAGTTCCGGGTTGAGGTTTTGCATCTCAATTAGCTCGATATGATCTGTCTTTGCTCTTTTTCTACGTGTTATCATAATTCTTCCGTAATTTAGGCTTAATAGCGTTCTTATAGTTAGAGAGATCATGAATACTAATCCTATCGTCAGGAGAATATTCCACCAAAAAGTTGTTGAAAATAGTCCGTATTTACTTTCTACGTACATTAATCTTTGGTCTTCATTAGTGAATAGGGGAATTTGAGAGTCTAAGGCTTCTCTTATTTTCGTCAGAGGTAAGGTTCCCTTGATATTCTCTATTTTTGACCATATTGTGGCTTTTACTTCTTCATTTTCAATATTAGGAATTGTATACGACAAATTCACAGGCTTGAAATTGACCACCTTGGGACTTATTATATTCGTTCTCGTGGTTATTAGTGGCGTTTGTACCGTGGCTTCTTTGGTTACTAATTGACATCCTTGTTTTATGGTTATTGTTTCCACATCTTGTAATTGTAATTCACTTCTGTAGCTTGGATCGATTTTTTCTGTGTTATTATAGCAAGAAATGGTCCCAACTGTTTCTCTTGGAACCGAAAACAGCCACAGATCATTCCTAAGATGAATAAATATTTCTATTTTAGTACTGCCTACTAGTGCTTCGCATGAGTTAGGGAATGTCTTCTTGTTGAGTCTCTTTTAGAAATATATCCAACATACATGATCCGGGTTTCACATTATAAACTGGCAGTGTTAGTTGACATACTAGGTTTTTGAATGCTACGCATTCCTTTAGGTCCTGTGGGTTTGCTAAGGCATATTTCCTCCTATCTTGATCAACTAGCATGTACTCTGCTTCGGGGGTGATAGTCATAAACGAATTAACTCTACCTATATTGGCAGGAAACGTAGAAATTTTATACAAGTCATATATTGATTGTTGATTTATCAACGGGATTGTTACTACCGCAAATAATTGTTCGTTTATCTCTGTGATGTGAACCTTCAGCTTGGTGTAATAGCGGAATAAGTTTGCTACTTCCGGTTCTGTTGGTAGATGTTGTCCAAATGTCAAATGCGTTTTTATTTCCTCCAAGATATTTTTTAGGTTCGAAGGATCCACCACGTCTTACGACAAGGTTCCTCCGGTAAGGGCAAATAATGCGAATTCAAACTTGCTAACGTCAGTTGCCAGGTTAAGTAATGACATTGTCACTATGTCTAGTGATACCATGGTGAGGCTTGAATCGGTAATCACACAATCTACTTAATTTTTCAAATAATTCATTATGCTTACTGTCTTTGATATTTTCTTCGAGATTGCCTCAATTTTGTCTCTCTGGTAATTGGCTATACTGGCTTGTATTTTTTGGACATGTAAGGTCATGTTCGTGGCGTTATTTAGTTTTCCTACGTTTTCCCTTAGGATATTTAGGTCTTTTTCCGTCGAAAGCCCAAATAAGCGTGAGGCTAATTCTCCCACGATTGGTATTAGACTAGCTGATCTTCGGTATTTGCTTTTTCGAAAAAATACTTCGAAGATTCTCGTGGTACTTTATTTTAACTTTTGTATTTCCGCATTGAACAATTCAAACAGTGCTTGGAGTCTTTGTCTGTACAATATCAAAAAGGATTGGTGAATCGATACTCTTAGAGCGTTTTTTTCGCTTAGCTCAGGTAATGGTTCGATATCTTCTTTTGCTGGCTCATCGGCCATTGCTAATCTAGCACAAGTACGTGATCATTGACGGTTTTTCTTTTTTTTTCATTTTACAATTCTTGATTGAGACTTTTCCCCATTTTTTCTATTGTACCCAACTATGTGGGGGATAAAGATCTATTTATAATAGACAAAGTTCGAGCAAAGCTGCTCGAAGTTTTGCTAATTCGAGCAACGCTAAAAGCAAAGTACATTTACTTTCCCCCTCTAATACGGTCATTTCGTTTTTTTTTGTATTTCGCAACCTTATTTAGTCTCCTCGACCCAGTTTTTCCAACGACCATCAGTTGTTGTGATGGTTTATTTTATGGTATTTGGGTGTTTTAGTTGTAGATGCCTTTATTCTCCCTTTATAGGGGAGATAAACTCTGGCCCTAAGGTAATTAAACTTTGGTAGCGTGCCTTAGGCTATGACCGAACTAATGAGGCGTACCGACTGGGTATGTTCGAGAGGCTAAAAATAGATCGTTGAGAGTTTGTCTAAAATACAATACTTTTATTCATTTTTACATATAATATAATCGGATATATTCTGTCTACTCGGACTGGCTGTCCCAAGTAGACCTTAAGTCTAAAAAAAAAACAACAATAATATATAAATAGATACTTAGACACACAATGATAAGACAAAGTCCCATAGTATTTCTAAAACAGTGGACCAGAGGTCAGTCCGGCATATAGTTAGTATAAAATTTTCCCTTCCGATAAAATGTATCTTATACATTTTTATCAACCACACCTTCCCACGTATTCGCTAGGAAGTGGCAATTTCCCAGTTTCCCGTTAAACAGAATTTAGCAGGATAGGTTCCTTATCTTAATAAAAAAGTGGTATTTCAAAACTTCTTATTTGCGTCTTATGTATTTTCACAAAATTAAAAATTAACTAAATCAGAGGGCTTTACCATAATAATCTCCATTTAAAGAAAAATTTTCCCAATTTACAATATTTTACCCTTAAAACAACTTAAATTCATTTACAGCTGTTTTGCGGTCATTTTTGTTTCAGTATGTGACTCAACTTTCACGAGATTTCGTTAGGACTCTGTTTCTTGTCCATTATTTACCACGTTCTTTTTTTTTCTTTTTGTCGAAGGATTTCAATTTGGAATTCATCCTTGTTTCTTTTTTTCTCTGTCTATAGGACTGACAATTACTCTATTACCCTATGCATCTTCTGTTTTACTTGACCCCAAGCGGCTTAAACATAATATTAGTGGTTTTGCTTAAATTAGAACAGTTTTATGATTTTTTTAGTTTAAATTTAATTCCCATTAATAATTTAATTTATCTGTGTGATGTGGTTGATATACCGTGTATTTTTTTTTGTTTTAGAAATGCCTTGGTTAAATTATATATAACATTATTGACTTTTAAATTTTCACATATATTTTTTTTTCACATATTTCAATAACATAAGCCATTTGGCTATGTAGCACAATTTCTAGGCCTAAATCCGGTTCTGTTTTTATCTCACTTTTGATGATTTTGCAGTAGTTTGTAGTTTCCAAATATCAGTTGATCAAGTATGATTTGGTTTCTGATGGTATTAGGATATAATTGAACTGGCTTTGAAATTTGCTACTTTCCAAAAATGCGTCAAAGAAATGATTGAAAAATGGAACCAAAAGGATGTTATGAAAAATTTGATTTCCAAAAAAAATATAGCTTAGACTGTATCTAAAATAAATATTCAGATTAGTATACATATAAAGCATATAATTTTGCATATATAGTAGAAAGAAAAACTCAATTTTGTACAGTTTAATTCTTTTTTTTTCTCTCTCTTTTAATTACTCCAAAAATAATATCTCGCTTAAATCGAAACGTTATGTTTATTGCTGGATCTTCTTTTCAAACTAAATACTTAACTGATTATTTTACAAAAAAAAATTAATACTTTGACTCGAGGTCAAACATTTACATATAACATTACATCACTAGTTAAAATTTAAAGTAAATTAAAAACATAGTCTATAGATAAGACTTGTGTAATATACTTATACAAGCATTGCTAAGCAACAAAAGTTAGATACAACATTTGTCAAAAAATACATTGGGCTAAAATTTTAAAAGTTATTTTAAAACACTATATAGTAATTTAAATATACACTAAGCATTTTTTTTCAAAGTAAATTTCTCAAAAAGCAACACTAAAATGTGTTATAAAAGAGTATATGATAAATATATTAAGTATATGAGTATATGATAAATTCAATATGATAAAAGAGTGGTGAATGTAAATTATTTATATCATTTATATAAATATTAAATTTTGTATAAACCCTCTGTAGAGGGTTTCTATAATAATACAGAGATATTGATTATATGTACACTTGAAGAGGTGTTGTTCCCGGTAACATATAATCATTATCTCATGTAATAACAAACTCGCCATATGGTATAATAGATTATATCTTCATCCCCAACCGACGACGTTATTTCCCCTCCAAGCGCGTGGTCGTGTCCATAAGGTAAGATTTTATTTATCGCGTTTATGCTATCTAATTTCTATTAAATAGTTGAATCTAGGAAATATAATTTAATTTACTGGCTCGCTTACTCCCGACTAATCATCGTTTATATAAAAAATAAAATACACTCACTATACATAAGAGTACAAATTTATGTGAGTTACTATTTTAGTTCTAAATATAACTAAAGATTTAGTTTAGCGTTAGTAAAGTAATAAATAAATAAATCTAAAAAAACGACCAATACATAAAGAGTCCAGAAAATGTTGCTAAGAAAACTGTAATATAAAACCAAATTATACCCTAGAATCACCTTTTTGACGAAACCCCCCTCCTACACAAACGGTAAAATGATTGATATGTGTATTTGTTAATTAGATTGTAAAATAGGAGAATTGTCCGTTCCCGTTAATGAAATGGGAAAAGTAAATTATTTGTTTTGAATTTGGTTTTCCAGAAATTGTAAAAGAAAAAAAGTAGAATAAGAGAACAACAACTAAATACCCACGCGTATGGTTTTAATGTGTCTCGGGGGGGGGGGGTCTTGATATAAAACGGGTTATGAATTATTTCGCTAATAAAAGCTCATTGTCTAATCAAACCATTTACTATACAAATAAATGTTAATTTGATTAATTTTTGTCTTTTATATGTAATAAATAAGTAGGTTCTAGTAAATATATTGAGTATTGGTGATTATTATAAGATACATTAAATATTTAATATTTATAAACATAATACTATACTATATAAATTATAAGATACTCCAAACGGTATAATTTCATTAATTCTAATAATTGAAATATAGATAGAGTAAAATAAAAAATTAATTAAAATGTTAGATACAATGTTACAGCATAATGAAATTATTATCTGAAAATTGTAAGTTATTTAGTTTTAGTCTTTCTCATTATTAATAGTTTTCTATCATATCCAACTTAATAAATTTACAAAAAATTGTAACTAGTCGATTTATCTATATAAAAACCAGTAACCGATCAAGATTGAGAATTTTACTAGAACGTAGTGTGTTGAGAGGGGGGATCATCACCGCAACTCTTATACTCCATCGATATGGTTAATATCGGCTACCGATATACGTTATTTTGAGTCAGCACCAACTAGATTGTTGATTCTAAAATTATTATTTATAGGAACGACGTATAATATATATTTTATTATAAATATTAAACATTACTTTTGTTTTGTATATAAATAACCTCATTTAGAGAAATCTAATAAAATCTAATATTTATTTTTAATGCTTAATCATCTATGTATAAGTGATCCCCCCTTTCCTATTGTTTTTAATAAAATTACTATATATAGAACTAATAATATTACCCCCCTTTATTATAGTTTATAGTTTTTAATATTATTTTCTCTAATTCTAATTTTATATAAATAGTGATATGAGATATCTAATGTTTAAAAAATATATAAAATATAAACAAAAATAATTTAAGTATTTTTTCTAAAGATTATATATGTTCGTAATCAACATTATAAAAGTTTATATATTTATTTAAATAAAAATAAAATAAAACAACTAATTACCTAATAGTGTATTTATATGTAATTATTGTTAAAAGTTAATATAATATTTTAGTCTAGTCATAAAAAAATTATCCGCTTCCCAATATTTTTAAGTACCATAGTAACTATATATATTATATATGAAAGTTAAATTAAAAATTAGGACTAAACCAAATACGTTATCACCAAAAAAAGCTCTAGTTATTAGTGTATTAATTATAAATAGTAAAAAAAAAAAAAATTCAAATTCGTAAGCTTTTGAGAAAATAAATATAGTTTACCTATAAAAAAAATAAAAATACAAAGAATTTACCAAATATGATTTATTTTACGTGTAATTAAATACCTTGTAAAGATAGAAAAACGGATCTAAACCGTTAATTCTGAACAGCTTAGTCTATTATACAAATCTATCATAGATTGTACCGGTATTAACAATGGTATTATCTTTATAAGTACGTTTGTTACGTTAATGAATAAGTAATAGTATTGAAGTAGATTTTAAACAATTATCAATTCACTGAGATGATCATTTGTATTAATTAAGTTTTACTGATACTGAAGTACTTCGACTCTTATTCTACTTGAGGAATCGAATAAGTTGTTTTTTTTTTACAGGAATCGGCAAGCGTATGCTCGGGTAAAATGATCTATATTGTAAACTAAGCACCAACTATATATTTTTAAGACTCAAAACTAAATTAAATAAAATCTTATATCGATATCTTTTTGACAGATTAGAAGGACCATGAGGACCATTAGAAACAAACCTCTAATACTCCCGTTAACAATCATGACCTTATGGCTAGTTATAGATATTATAACTAACTTGATAATTTGACTAAAAACTTTTATTATAAGAACTCGACCTTAAAAAACTGCTAACTATAATAAAAAACTAACGCTAGCGTTAAAGAAATACACTCGTAGATTGATAAGTATGTCTCTAATCATTAATAGGCATTGTGTAAAGGAAGTTTATGTAATTATATCTTCCACGCGTTGGGTCTGATATTCAGTTAAAGACTAAGGTATTTGTTCAATCATGTTGTTTAGACAAACTAATTGATAAAAAAAGAGGTTTGGTAATATTTAAAACTTACTTATCTATAATACACTTCAAATGAGTTTGTCTTGTCTCTAAACGAATGATTACAGAAATATTTACAAAATACTAAGTTTGTTAGTGAGTTCTCATTTATGATCTAATTTATATATTTATAATTTGTTTTGTTGTATGATAACAAAAGATATGTACTGTAGTTATAGATGTTGCTCCTAGATAATATTTCACTTATGCAAAGCGCCGTATATAACTCAAGAATTTTCTTAATATTTTTATAAGTATCTGACCTCGTCTCTGAACAATACTGACTATAAACCACTATCTATAATTAGCACTGTGGGGTGTATTAGTCGTCTCTTGAGGTGGTATGAAAGGAGGTGTCATGTCTAATTAACTACTAGATATAGAAATAAAAGATAATACGTCAGGTGTTTATCACTTCAACGAATTAATATAAAGATGATATGTATTCTCTATTATTTTTGGATAAGTCAATTGAGTAACTATTATTCCCGTACGAAGACTTTCTCAGGTAATAATTAATTTTAATTTTTTTATTATCTTTTGATTTTGCCAATGAACATAGTACACTAAAAATATTTTATTTAGATCTGTGATTACGCGCCTCGCTGCATTTTCTAAGGACTCCGATACCACCGTGACTGTAATATCGACCTGCGGACTACTTAACTCTAGATGAGAAACGAGGAATATTTGTTTTTTAATCTGTTAATATATTATTAACACAATCCTTAATCTATTTTAACGAAAATAAATATAGATAGTATATTTTTCTAAAACACAAACACCTGCAGAAAAATATTAAGACGATAGTAAAAGTAGTTAAAATAATTAAAGTTTCATAAAAGAAAAGTATTGTTAGTTCATATCAAAAGCGTGTTGAAAAAGATATAAAACTATAACTTATTTCAGATGTTTCTTAACATCTTACCTTAAAAAAAAATATACACCAATATTTTTTTTCATGATAAGGAAAGGGTTTGCTTCAGTCTTATAAAGACTCTTTTTTTATTTGTAATCTCATAATTATAGTAAAATACGTGTATAAATATTTATCTAATTGACGTAATATAACTAGAAACAGTGTGACAATTTATTAATTATGTTAATCTCTTATATCGGGCAATCCACTCTCGTATAATAATTTATTTAGTTGATTAGATTAAAAAAAATTAACTCAAACTTATATTAACAGTACACCAAACATCTTTATATAATTAGTAATATCATATTGATTATTGTAAATTAGACTAATACATGATCAACTACCCTGAGATCTCGTCTTGTATATCTCGTCTTATTTATTTGGAGAAAAGCCTCCCAGGTACCTCGAATCAATCACTTAGTAGAATAAGTACCTCAGAGGATGTACTTCACTCCAGGGCCTGACAGTCAATGTATCTTAACATTTATTCGGTAAATTTAATAATTAATCAATACTGACTATTATTACAAAGCAACTGATTCTTTTACGTGCACTTCTATGAAATTTTTTTATCTTGAACGATTTTTAGAAATATATTTAGTTAGGATATACGAGAAGTAGAGTTAAAGAAATTACTTGAAGAAAATATTTAAAAGTGTTTCTTAAATTTAATAGGGATACTCGTATTAGTTATTATTTTCCGGAAAACTGAGTGATATAGATAGGGATTTGAATAATAAATTTAATTTAGTCATCTGCAATTTTCACGTTTCACTCTATGAGTAACAAAAGACTAACACGTAATATACTTCTACTATTTTGTTAATACATACTCATCAGCGTGAGTATTCGCGATATTATATTTGTAATATAAAATAATAAACAGAGCTACACTAATCCTACTATATTATAAAAATTTTATGTAACGAGTTTAATAATATAAATACTATCGTATAATTCTATTATAAGACGTACTAAGGTTTATAAAAGTTAGTGATACTTCTCTCAACCATTGTTTTTATTAGTTTGTCTGTTTTTGGAGTAACCAAACTAGCTCTCTGGTGGTATATAACAATATTACACTTTTTAAACAGTGACCGGTCAATTAGGTGCTTTAAATATTGTCCCTTATAACTCAGTATCTGCCGTGCTATGTGGGTTGTGATAATATTTAAGAACTGTGTCTGAGTTGGTAAAGCGATTTGTAATGAGTAAATACATTTGCAATATAACGTGAGTGGGGCTGTCAAACACGTTGCCGCGTGTGTAATGGCATATGTTTATACTGAACAATTATATGAATTTTAACACATCGTAAACATCGTGACGACGACACCCAAAAGGAAAGGTCGGGTTCTTCGTTACCGTCTGAGAATACTTAGTATTAATGGTTATCTCTCCGTGAGACTTGAATACTCCAGCCATTACGTACACATCATACGCCCACTCAGCTGAATACTATTCCCGCTTTACTAGATCAATGTGACATTCGTCGTATTCTATGTGAATCGTGATATGTGTGTTAGATAAGTATCTGGTTATATAATAAACTAGTCTGAATGTTTGTCTTTTTTAAATATCGCATCTAGATAAAAAATTCTCTCGTAAATAAAAAAGCGACTGGAGTGCACTTTAGAAACGGTAATGGTGAAACAGTAATAGGAGCCGGTGTGATGACCTCAGGTATTGTAAAATTATTTCACTCTATTTAACTAGTCGTATTTCGGAAAGGACTAATTAATTTTATACTAGTCTCAGATATCTTCGGTCTTGAGTTATCTCGAGAATATACTTACAAAGTTCTAACGTATAGTACAGTGGGATTCTGACTCAGTGGTTGACTAATAATCTGGCTAAGTTATTATAGTTTATGGGGTTGCAACTGCGGGTGATAGTTTGTTAAGATAATATTCTAAAATACAAATTGATTTGTATCTAGATTTACAAATATTTTGTTTTAAATATATAAAAAATTTCACTTAAATTTTATGAATAACATAATTATGGGATATTAATTAGAGAATTTAACTTTAGCAAAAAATTCAATTATCTAGTCTTATTGTTATAACGTACTCCAATTGAATTTATTTAATTGTCTACTGGTGTTATGCTACTAATAAAGAACATTGTTATAGTATATATACTAATCTTTCACTAGATATGATATACTTTACTGGTATTCGATTTATATGTAGTCGGGCTATACAGTACTACACGTCAGTCGTTTTCATTTGTTTATTAGCTTGTGTTAACTACTACATTATCATTTATATATTTAAACGCTACCTAACTTAGTTTTTTAAGATGATTATTTATAATGACAATTTTTATATGGGGGTTTTTTCTATATATCTATATATATTTACTTATTTTTGTAATAGATTCTTTATTTTCGATAGAGTATACTTTAATTAAACTAAATAGAACATTATATTTACCTATAAGTAGGTGATATTTATTTAACCTTTTAATCTTTGTTGTTGTAATATTAGTCATATTGTTCCTAGTACATAAAAAAAAATCTCTAGATCGTGAGACGTGTTATCCTATTGAATGCGGGTTTGACCCCCTAAATTCTTCCCGCACCCCTTTTCCATTCGATTGTTCGTAATTACCTTAGTTTTTATTATTTTTGATTTAGAGATCAACCTTCGTCGACAATGAGTTTATCTAACGGTCTAAATGTTATTAAAATACTGATTGTAGGTATTTTATAGGGTAACCAAAATCTGTATCAACTCTTTGGGTAAATTGTGATAAAGGCTATTACTTTATTAATTAAATAAAAGCAGATAAGTCCCCCTATCTTATTCTATTTTAATTATATAAGTGTGGTATCACAATCCTAGAGTAGGGTCCTTCTATAATAGTCAGACGTGATCGATCACATACAGTGTAGAAATGACTTTAGTAAGAGTTTACCACACAATTGATAATAAGCTTATAACGCTATAGGCAGGGTGACTGACGAGCACTGGATAACAAAAGCGCGGAGTAATGACGAAGGAAGCGAGCTGCTCACTCTCCAACCGTGTCGTTAGAGTATCCTCTGTTAATAGGTCGAGCTTCTATATCCTAAAATTCTTTGTCAATTTCTATACAGAAAGAGGTATTTTCAAGCGGTAAAGTACGGATACGAATCGACATATTAAGTTATGTTATCTTTATCATAACTTTACCGAGATTATAACGACATATATCAAATACAATCATATAATGAAAATCGCTTACTAGTATTACCATTTTTAACATATAGATGACCCCCAACCTCTCTATTCAGAAACGCGTGCTTGTACTCGTTATTCGCAACCCCCATTAGCAACCGGCGATAGTAGACGGGAACCAAAGATCACTTGCTGGTTAAGCAGAGAGCCGTGCCTTACGGTACCAAAAAAGCTACGCAAGCTACCTGTTAGTAAAGTATAAAGAGCTCCTGGAAGTCTTTCCTTTATCATTACCCCCCCTCCTACCCCCCAGCGTCTTCTAATTTATTCAATGCAAAAGCCAAGCGTGATTAGGTCTAATCATTAACCAACAGCTCAGCAATAACCCCCGAAACCAGCCCACACAGATACACGCAAGATAGGGAGGAAATAAGTCCCCGCGTAAGCCCGGGCGTTACCCCGCAGAGGTTACGTCTTTTATACAAGACCTATTATTTAACTGATCTAGTTCGAACCTATATTAATGATAATTTACAGAATTATAATTATACAATTACGAAATAAATTTTATTATTATTTATAGGAACTTATTTAGTAATATTATAAATATAACGAGATTAAATTTAATAAGCTTAGTAATAATTAACAGTAAATACTTAACTGAAGAGTATCGTTTCTTATATTATAAACCCCCCCTATCAGACTACGAGAAGTTACAAAGAAATGCATACACAATCAAAAATAGACTAGTTCATTTATATATGGTTAAATTTATTTATAACCGCGGGTTACCTATATCCAGATGTTCTGACACACAACACTATATTCGCTCATAAAAAATCCGTTAATCAGAGGAGAGACGTATAGGTATATATTTATCAAAGTCTAACCACCTTAATACCTTCAATAGAATAATTATGTCAATTAAAATTCACCTATAAGAATTAAACACCCCCCTCTCTCACACGATTTAGAGCTAATACTTATTCATTAACTCAAATATGGTAATACTGTCTATGATTTAACAAACTACTAATCATTTGTTTTAGCTTAGAGCGCTTCCTTTCCTCCTTATGAAATTTTACTCTTATATATATTTTTCCATTTCTAATAACTACATAACAATCTTGCTTAGTACGAAAAGAATATTAAAAATAAATCCTCACCTAAAAGTGAAGAATATATGATACACTCGGAGAAGAAACTAAATACCAATCCGACCATTTGTATTAAAAATTTTATTAGTAATAGCGACGATTAAGAATACTTATTTTCATTTATAATTAAGATTTCGTACGTAAGACCGAGAAAATCAATAACTCTTATTAATCTATGTAATGAATATTAAAAACTGAAACATATAATATAGATACTACTTAAGCTAACGAAATTTATTAAAAGAAATATACCCAACTACAATATAATATAAATATACTAATAAAGGAATAAGATATTATATATCATGCTTAATAAACATATTACGTATATTAAAAATCATTATAAAAACTAGATTTATTATCATTTTAATATATATGTATTTAATAAATACAAATAATATCATTTAAATAATTATACTGACCTCAAACAATATAAAAAGCTCTTACCTCATCCAATGTCACAGCATCCCTACGCGACCACGCAGCTCATAACGTAAATCATTGATCTCAAACCAAGCCGTTAATGTTAAAATATCAACGGATACAATAAGCAGAAACCCGCCGTTAAGGACATTGTCTATTATTATTATATCGACTATATCTATAGCCTATAAAACTATCTAAATAGAATTCATCGCAACGTTTATTTTTAGCTATTCAATGACTTTTAAAGCTAATTTTTATCCAAAAAATCCAAGTCCTTAGCTTTAAAAATTAAAAAACTATCCCATGACCCATAATCTACCTACATATCTAAAGTAAAATTTAGTATCATACTTATTTAGTAATCTTTGCAAAAATATAATCAATAGACAAAACACAAAAATCTCTTTTAATATATTAGTTTATATCCTATTAAAAAATAATATAATAATACATCTAATTTTCGATAATATAAAAATATATGCCACTAAAAAATATTACAAGTGTAATTTATACCAATTAATATTATTTTATAAGATATTATTGAGATATAAGTATTATCATATATATATACTGTCTACTTAAATCTGATATAACTAATAAAAATATATAAAATATTGAAACTAATATTGTATTATTAAAATTAAAACTAAAGATCGTAAAAATACACGCCAGAGTATTATTAATAGATTGTAACTTTATATATTTAAAAAATTAAACAAATATATAAAATAACAAAATACTGAAATTCTACGCTCTTAGATAAAACGCTAAACATTAACATACTACTACACCGTTGCAAGAGTGAGTCCCATGTTATTAAATGACAGATTTATATTGAAAAATACTGACATTCGTTAGCTAGATACCATTGTGATATAAAGCAACTAAAATAAAACGTTAATACGATATTTATAAAACATAAGATTTTTTTGAAAACGAAAAAATTTTCTTTTGACGGTTGAGATTTTTTTAAAAAAAATAAATGACGCATACTATTTTATCATGTAATTTTTGTCCAAAAATAATATAATGAGACTATATTTTTTTCTGAAATTGAAGTAAAAAAAATCGTCATCTAATCTTCCTTAAATAGGATGGAAGGTCAGACATTGAATACAGCAAATTATGAATCAAATAAATATCTAAGTAAGAGGCCAATTTGGCTTAAGTCTGATGACTATCAAAAAAACACCCCCGAACTCAGCGTCATGAGAAGAGGTAAAAACAATAAATGAAAGTAAAATATCAATATATAATTAATAATTATAAATTATAAACATTAATTAATACATCACGGCAAAAATTAAAAATTTCAATTTTTATGTACAATATGACCTATATCAATACAAACTGAAATACATAAATAACTCTACGTCAAAGCATTTACTTAGCGTTTAATAAAAGTATATTATTAGTATATAATTAATATAAGAATTTATAATTATTTCGCATATACTTCGCCTGACGAAATGAATAAGTCTTGTATATACTATGATTTATATTATTTATTACTTTAGTCATCCAAAGACTCTTATTTAGGTTTAAATTATTACAATTTACTGTTGAAATTACAAAAAATAGTTTTAGATTACAAATAATTTATATACCAAACTCATAAATAAAAATATTAATTAAAATAATTATCATAAATATAAAATATTATTAATATTATAACTATTGTCTTTATCCTATTTATCTTGAGTTTATAGATCATCCGAATCAGTATCCCAACACATATCTCAGTTCGTATATAAAAAGACTACACATCTAGAAGATAGTTAATAAAAATAATTAATTGTAATAGCTTAATTTATGGGAATATTTTTTTTTTTGTAAGATTCTTACTAATTTAAATATTTAAGTGTTTATACAAACTCATATATAATGATAACTTGAATATGATAGATAAATCGGTAATATGAAAAGTAACCACTGAGCAAATAGGTATAATACGAAGGAAGCTTACTGATATGATATAAAGCAATTAAAGCTGGTAAACCAGCCGTTACTAAGATAAGTTGGTACACTTGATTATAATATCTAACGAGCTCATACAAGAGGTCTAATTATTATTTTAGTTTTTTTTTTATATAGGTAGATGGAGATTTGGTGTAATTTTAAATAAAACTAAAAACAGTTAACGTTGTAATAAACTTCTGTGATTATATATTATACTTTTCTATTTAATTTATAATCTCAATCAAAATAAAATTTTAAATAATTATAGAGTGTACAGCAATTAAAATTCCCCTAGCTATCGAATATTACAATATTGATAAAGCATCTGACACTGTATTAAAATTCTAAACTACCAGGGCAAATTTATCTATAGAAATTCAACCTATAGTCTAGATATATCGGGATAGCGAGGGTAAAATCGTAGTAGAGAAGAGTAGTCATTTTTACGTCTTCTAAATATTAAATCCACAGTCTCATAAAGGGTAATTCGATTACTTGATGTTCATCGATGTATATTTCGCGAGTATTGAAAAGTAAACGACTTAGTATACCGTAGTAATTTTCTATACATCGTATTTATATGACGGTAATCATGCGGGTTTTTAGATTTAAGTCCTTTTTTATTGAGATAATTTTTATTGTAGAAGTACCGTCAAAATATCTGGTCGTATTTACAATAAAGGTTTACGTTTTTCTATAACGGTCGCTGGGGGGGGTTTGCATGCTCTCCTCCACATATAAACATCGTCGGCACCTTAATTATTTTAAGAAAATGTAGATTATAAGTAGGAAATCAGAGAACAAATTTATGAAGAAAAATACTTTTATATAATTCAAATATCTTTATTAGATAAACTTAGTGCAATCTCAAATTAAACAAATAATTGTAGCGTATTTAGAAATATTTAGGGCTACGGATTTGCGGCATATTGTTCTAGCGGTACATCCTGCTAAAATCTATTAATTTATTAAATGAATCATTATGCAAAGAATCAAATCGGGGTCATAAATCAATGAGTATACATCTTATGTCATTCCTCTTTGAATCTTAGCGAAGACTTGCAGGTAATACTTCAGTCTTATTTTGCCGTTAACTATTCGCGGCGCGTCTAAGGAGGCGGGATAGCAAATTTCAATTGCATAAATCGGTAAGATTAAGTGATATGTAATATTTATATATACAAATCGTTACTTATTTTGGGTATGTATGTAAAATAATTCAAATTATATTATACATTCATTTATATTTAAAGTAGATTTGTAGATTTAATAGCAAAAAAGTTAACGAGTGACAAGAGGACATATGTCATAATAGATTATTAATATTATTATAATAACTAAAATAAGTTTGTACATTGGACATCTCTATAATATTTTAATTATTACTTATTTTTTTGAGAATAAAAAACGGTATATGTTTTATTCAAAAAAGGGCACCTTTAATCCCGCCCCTACCATTTCTTATAAATAGCCATTGATGATTATATTAATAAAGCTTAATTTTATTTAAGATGCAATTTATATTTTTTCATTAAAAATAATAAATTTAGCTACTAATAAGATTTGCTCAATATTGAAATATATTCTAAAAAAGCCCAAAAAAATTACTCCTCCATATCTTTAAATACTGAGGTATACGTAATATAAAATCCTCCGATAGACAACCCCAAAAATCTCGTAATTAGTAAAAAAATACCAGCATAATGACAAAAATTCATATCACAACACGTTTTTCATTTTATTTTAGGAATCTTTTTTACGTTCTAATAATTAAAATCCTTTACTACAAATGTAGTTTTATATAACGTATTCCGAGTTCTGTTAGCAAGCCCATAGTAACTATTTATTTGTTTCGACGAGTATTTTTTCGCGTATTATACTTAACACTATAAAGAAAGAATATTGTTAGTTTGACAATGAAATAATTAGACACTTACCTGAAAAATTTTATATTTAATATAAAAATTATAAACTAATGATCGCAAAAAAAACAAATAGATATAACCAGTCACCTAGACCGTAGCCTAGCACGTGCTCTAATGCCTAGTTACAGTTCCTTACGTTACAGACGTCTCCATACAGTTCGCTAAGCCCTCCTTTAGAATAGAGAGCTTTTCTTACGATATAACATTACTTTTGTTAACAGTCAATCAATACCATTTTTAGTAATTATTATAATTTATTACTTAAAAAAGATACCAAAACATTATGATTAAAAGTAATGAAGTTTATAGACAATTAGACAAGTATCTATATTTTTTTTAAAAAATAGACATAAAATTATAAAAAAAGAATGGTTATACCTATAAAATACATAATAAAGTAACTGGCTCTAAAATCCTTGCTAATTATAAATATTTCATAATTATCATGAATAGGACTGAAAAGATAATATAACAAAACATGAGTTCATGTATTACGTAATTTGATGAGGGTGAATGTGTTGTCTTCACGATAATGGCTTAATCCTGTCATACATCAGATCAAGTCGTTTTATTATAGTAGAACAGACTGACTAACTACGATTCGGCAACGAGTCTGATCCCTGAAAAAACCTCGAGGTCTCAAACTATTGTGTTTATTTTGACTATCACTAATACTTAATCTTTTATCACTCAGTTCACTTACTCAGTATTAAGATCATTATAACGTATCCTTTGTATCTGTGGATCTCTTCTCGACTGTATCTTATCATCTCTACGACTCCACAAACACCCCTACTCGTCGACAAACAGAGTAACCCACTGTAGATGACATACAATGAGGTACAGATATCGATTTTATTATCTTCATAAAAGAATATATAATAATTTTCACATATATAGTCTTTTAGAGTTTCGTCATTAGACAGGGTGAATCTCGTATTACAAGACAGTAAATCATAACCTAACCCTTCTAATTATTATGATAAAGTAGAATTGTAAATCTCCAACTGAAAGGGAATTAATAATGTTTCCTTACCGACCTAATCACAGGAGTTGTCTATTTTTGTTATCCTCATTCGGTCTAGCTTATTTAATACGTACGTAAATACGGTTTGTACTCTAGGATATTAGCATTTTATGATTATAATACTGGGATACGAATGAATTCGTGATATTAATAAAAATCACTGTCTAGGTTGAAGGAATCACCTTTCATTGAGTATATCAGTGAAACTTTTTATTAAAACAGGTCACCTGGTAATAATCGTCCACTACCAGACTGTTGGGTGATGTAATTTTTTCGAGAGCTAGGCCAAGAGAAATTCTTACGTGTGGATGACACGACATGAGTCTGATTACAAAACTATCTACATTTAATAACTATTTTGAACAAAGAAATTACTATTGAATATAATTATTAAAATTTAATATTTTATTAAAGTCTCTAAAATTTGGTCGGTATTTTAAACTAATGTTAAAATTAATATAAACAAGGATAAACCCTTTCTTATACATATAAAAAATAAAAGTAAATAAACGTACCGTATCATAAATGGTTTTCTTATCAAATTAACGAAATATACTTAGCTCCTATTATATGATAGATGTATATCAAACAGATAGAGTTTTTTAATAAATTTTATAAAATAAATTTAACTACGATTATTATAAAACATAAAGAAAATAATTATATAATAAAAGAAATTTTCAAATAAATCTTTAATAAGACTATAGACTTAAACTATATATAAGGGCGAGGTTAAAAGGTATAATATAAATTGTAATTGTCGTAGTACTTTATAAGCACGAAACATTATGGACGCTACTCACATATACTGACCGAATTTTTGTAATTTTTACCAACAACACTCACTGGAATTAGAGACAAAGTTTTCGTAGGTTATCGAAGAATATTTACTTTTTAGGTTATTTGTGATGCAACTTAGCGACGTGCGAGAATCTGAGTGACTCTCAATTTTCTAATTGGTATTTTAGTTTCGGGTCGTTATATGTGTACTCTATTCTTTTTATTCAAATAACTATTATGGATTTGTCATTTATCAGAACCATTGTAGTTAATATTTTACTATTTTTTTCTCTAATACTATTCATTTGAAAAACTACCATTTGATTTCTACAACATAGTCATGATAAATACAGAGTTCAAACCTGTTATAATGAAAATCGCGTTGCTAAAAACAGCCAGCGTAAACTCAAATTATTTCTGTCGTACTATGTAGGCCAGCTGCGGATGTCACATTTTGAGAAACCTCAAGGATAACTATCGCAAAATCCTACATATGGCTTAATAAAAATCAATTAGACAATTATATATATTAAGGAAATTAACTTTACTATAATAACAATTTAAAATAACATATTGAAAAAAAATTATAATCATACTATAACATGACCAGAACCAACAGTACATCCCATTACTGTCGACAATGAAAGAATCACCCATAAATAGACCTGTTTTGGGTGAGCAATATAATTACGCCTTGGGATTCGAATTATCTGTTTAATTTACATAACAAAACGAGAAATATTCTTATTTCCTGTGCAAAACCCTATTATGTCACTGCTATAGAAATAACAAATGTATATATAAGAAATATACAGTTACAAAACAAAAAAATTTTATGTATAATTTATACCTATGACAAACATTAGTATTACAGCTAATTGATAATATTTACTAATTCCTATATAGAGTATTAAATATCATTAAGAAGTTTTTGACGTAATTATAAGGGTAATTACTAGTATATAAAATTTCACGGACGTAAATATACTTAAATATCAATCGTACATTGTACAAAAATAAAATTAAATTAATTAACCTGAGGCATAATGTCTAAGTAAGAGCGAGATAAATGAACTTTTTTTGAGTAAGATAGTTTGAATAATTATGTATCTTAGACTATAAGAACAATATTAAAATTATAATATTTAACTACAAAACAAAACGGTAAATACTAGTTGATAGTTAAAATTTAATAAAATAACCAAGTTTAAATATTAGATTAGTTATTATTATAATTAGAAAGACTTAAGAGGGGTATATTGTATGTGTGGCGTTGAGTGTAAGTGAGGCGTTAAGTTTATGTGTTTGGGTTAGGAATTCGGAATAACACTTAAGACCCCCCCCCTCTCTCGCAAATTTGAGGGTAGCACACCTTTTTCGAGAGGGGTCTTACTTAAGGAGTTAAGCCTGCATATA